>NW_009646928.1:5539803-5579381 GCF_000708025.1 Charadrius vociferus | reverse complement strand
ATTACATTCCTCCCAAATGACAGAAAGTAGAACAAACAAATGCTTATCTGGGCAGCTGGAATTTCAGTGGTAGTGCCACTGTATGATAACATATCTGCCACCATTTTAATACATCACCTTGTAGGACATTTGGTACTCTTTGGAATGAATTAATCCCACAGGGTTTACCCAGGGAAGGGGCATTTGCTCTGTCTCAAAAGTTTTTCCAAGAAATCTATATTCGGGGAATGAGGTCTTCAATAAACATTTGAAAAAAAACAACTTACCATTCATATTTTAAAAGCATTGTGCTGACTACTTGGAAGTTATTGTATTAAAAAGGTTATTAATGCAAATGTCTGTAATTCAGAAACCCTATCTAACAACGACAATCTCAGCACTTATTATGAACCTAATTATCACAACATCAGTGCACCTAACATTTTAATGTATTTATTCCCTTCATACGGATGAGTAAATGTTTGCATCTTTATGTCTCTGAACATGTTTTAAAATTAACCCTAACTGGGTATTCAGAGGACCTGACTTGAGATGCTATACCAAGTTAGGTTGGCCATTTAACATAGAGGCATAGAACTTCCATGGAGAGAAACAGAAGACTCCAGAGGTCAACTAAAAGACACATAGGGGTTTTAGTGCTGTCAGCCATCCCAGAATAAATTTTTGTTTCCTCTGACTACATGGGAAAACTAGGGAGAACTGTCTTCTGAATTTGGCATCTCAGTTAGCTGTTGAAAATTAGACAATGCAATTAATTTGCTAAGTGATTTTCTCAAGATCTAATGGAATTTGTGGCCGAGTAAAGAATGCAAACTCCGAGTCCAAAATTAGTACTCTAACAATCAGGACGTCCTTCTTTGTAACTATAATGAAGGTTTCTTGTTTCTAAAAATAAAAAGGTAAAATATATTAATACTTCAGAACCCCTGACAATAAGTCAGCTTTAAATCTGGTCCAAAAGGTGATCTTCCTTTGAGCTGGAGAAAAAAGTATGTTTGCCTTTGACTTCATGTTTACTGACGCTGTGCTCTGGAGTTGTTCAGTAGCTACTCCGTTGAAAAAGTTATTTTTTTCTAATAGTCCTAATTTTACCATGACAAATAGAACAATTTCATAACACTGAAGGTAAGCAACCTTCTAGTTCACTTTTGTGTATTTATGAAGGAAACATTACACAATACATGAATAATAACATACAAGATAATTCCAGACAATTCTGTTACACACAGTAGCCCTGTAAATTCTACTTAAAGTCAAAAAGTCTTACAAAATTTTCCCTTGGGGTGAGAAGGGAAATGAGAAAAATGCTGGCTACTGAACAAGTTCATAAATAATTTGCACCTGACTTCAAAGAAATTTAACATCTGATGTATCTGAAGCATTTGGGAAGCAGGAGTACAAACTGAGATCACATCTAAAATTAGGAAAATTGTTATAGCCACTCAACCCTTTTAAATTCAACCTTCAGTGCTCTCTGTCAGTTCTATAAATTTAGCTCAATCCATTGTACTTGTCTGAGAATTCAAGTATGAGAAAGCAATACATGGGGTTTTTTTACCTTCTTTGAACTTATTTTATGAAACAATAGCAATGCAGTTTTCAGAATTCTGACCCACTCAAACTTGCATCCTATCTTCCAAGAAGAACTACTGGACTAATATGTTCCCTTTTCATGAAGTCCAGGCTTTTATAAATCCACACTAGACGCAAAAATCTGTATTCTTTTTCATGACTGAATTTCTGTGCTACTGGATCACTCAAGATTCCACAGAAGGACTACGCACATGGTCACATTTCTGTCAAATTAGCCACAGCATTTGATAAAGAATCTGTAGCAGCTTTACATTTCTGTGTTGACTTTATGCAGGCTGTGGAAGGACAGACAGTATCTGATCTGGCAAAAAACCTACTGGTAAAAATTCAACCCATTGAAAATCTCTTAACAAATCTGAACTAACAAAGTGAGATTGAGGATTCTCCATCCTGTGGCCACTCTTAAAGGCCTCAAGCCCATTTTAGCATGTTGTCAAGTCATGGCCTCAGAGCCAATACCAAGCCTCTGAACAAGAAATCAGATTAAAGCCAGAATTTGTTGCTGAAGGCGATACATGAAACTTCTTAACTGAATCATTATACTTTGTGCAAGTGTTAGATGGTGCCTTAACTAAATTCCAATTTGTGTTCCGCCAGCCTGTATGGTTTTAGTTGGAGACATTATTTTGCACTGTAGATAAAAGTAGCCCATTGAATATAGCATTCAGTCCAAATGTAATTGCAGTTCAGCAATGAGTGAAGAGAGTTAATTGTTGCATGGGCTACTTTTTGCTTCATTGCAACCTGGATTCAGGCAAAAATGGAGGTACTGTTTTAACGATGTCTTGAGTTTCTGTGGGGAGTAAGAGGCCACCATCTAAATTTGATGCTTCCAAACATTCTACTTTAAAAGAAAGGTATATTCCAATCTCTTTTGTTAGCATAGTCCCTTCAGATCATTTCTCCTTTTGTTTATTTGAAGGGAAAATCTACCATTAAGTGATTTGTTAAGACGTTAAAAACCCATTCAATTTTCTACAGATAGTTTGGCTGGCTCTCAAGCAAGAACGTAGGCTTCTATTATAACATATTGGAAGCTTTTAGAACCAAAGCAATTCATAATAAATTTATTCAAATTGACACATTTCTGGTTACAATGTCTTCATTATTTCTTCAGAGTTATGAAACATGAATTATATCACTGTAACCACAACACTAGTCAAGGAAATCTAATTTGCCGTGAAGTCTGTTTGTGCAGTCATCATGTCGCTCAAGGCATACATTCGATTATTTTCTTGTACCATTTCTTACATTGGTGTTATTCCAAAGGCTATAGTGGTATTATAACCTCATTACATCTCATTTTAAAAAATACTCTTACACGTCAGGCTCTAAAAATATATAGCTACATAACAAATTAGAAATAATTACATCACTAAAATCTATTAGGCATACGTTGAGGAGCAGTGTATTTCATAGAATAGTTAAGAGTTGGAAGGGACCTTAAAGATCATCTAGTTCCAACCCCCTGCTGTGGGCAGGGACACCTTCCACTACAGCAGGTTGCTCAAAACCCCATCCAACCCGCCCTTAAACACTTCCAGGGATGGGGCATCCACAACTTCCCTGGGCAACCTCTTCCAGTGCCTCACCACCCTCAGTGTAAAGATTTTCTTCCTAATATTTATTCTAAATCTGTCCTCTTTCAGTTTAAAACTGTTGTCCCTCGTCCTATCACTACACCCCCTGATAAAAAGTCCCTCCCCAGCTTTCCTGTAGGTCCCCTTTAGGGACTGGAAGGCTGCTAAAAGGTCTCCCCAGAGCCTTCTCTTCTCCAGGCTGAACAACCCCAACTCTCTCAGCCTGTCCTCATAGGAGAGGTGCTCCAGCCCTCTGATCACCTTTGTGGCCCTCCTCTGGACTCACTCCAACAGGTCCATTTTTTATATTTCAGACACCTTCCGTTTAAGCAGTACATGCATTTTATCATCATATCGAGCAAGCTAGCCAATATTTTATTCAATTCAAATTAAAGCTGAATTAAATTAACACAGCATAGAATTTCTGAATCATGGGAACAGAATCATTAAAATGATCAACATAAACCAAAAAAGGACTTTTTAAAGCAAAATGAAAAGGTTCTCGTAAGTATCTTTTCTCTCTTATACTTCGTTTATTAAATTCTTCTAACAAGAATGAAGTGAATTATAATTGAAAAAAAAGAAGCTGATAGCCCCTTTTACAGCTTCTTAGAATGGGAAGATTTTTTCTCTCTCACTTTGCTGTCAGAAATGAAAGCCTGAGCTGCAATTATTAAAGGTCTGAATTTGCATTTTCCAGCAAACCAGAGAAATGAGAGCAGCTATTGTTACGATCATTATCATTATAAAGTTCTTTGTCTATAGATCTGACAAAGTTGTTGGTCAGCTGTTTGTTAGATGCCTTGCCAGTTATCAGATAATCTCATAGTAGATAAAAAAGAACAGCAAATTAAAATGATACCTTTGTAGACTCACAGATGGTAAATCCTCTATAAACTAAAGCATCTGGATGCAGTGCCTAGTGCTAGAAGCTAAAGCAGGAAATTTGCAGAAGCTAAAATTATCTTGATGGATTTGTTTGTAAATAGCTGATAGGATTTTGTCTCCAAACCCAGTTCTCTTTCTCCCCAGTCCTTCTTGTTGAGACAGCTGAACTAGACAACCTCTCAGAACTAAAAACTCCCATAAGCCAAGACCTCTCAAGCTCACTGTATTTTGAGCAGCTATTTGAGGATGAATGTTAAAGACAAGAAGAATCTTGATAAGACCTTGCTGGCCTGGACTACCAGTGAGAAGGACTAACTTGAGAGAACACAGTGCACTATCCCTTCTGGAGTAGTGGAAGAGGGTATCTTCTCTGCCAAAAGTCAGACAAATTCAGATGGCTCTTTAGATAAGTAAGTGAGCTGATTGAGTAAAAGAGGCAATTCCAGCCTTATTCTATGAATTAATCTTTACAGACCTGCCTTGGAACATCTCCAAAGCCAGTTCAAGCAGACACCCACTGAAACAGTGTGTCAGGAGCTTATCTGACAGGAAAAAGTGAAAGCCAAACAGAAGTTTGCTGTTCCTACAGAGGTGTGAAGTATGCGTATTTTATTTCATTTTCCCTTATGAAGTGTATTTACTTGTATTAGTTTTCACTGTGATCAGATATGTGCATGTCCGTAGTCTTCATGTGGAGACAGTCTGGAAAGATGGAGTCTTGCACAGCATCCTCTGATAAGTCTCTTCCCTGTTTCGCTGCAAATTCTGTTGCTGCAGCAGTTACTGTGGAAGACCTCACTGGAGGGCTACAATTACAGCCAGTCCTCTTACACTGGCAGCCTTTCACAGAGCCTTCAGCTCCAGGGCCTATGCAAGCAACTGCCCATGTTCAGTGTGTTATGAGGTAGAAGAGGAAAGATGAAGTGAGGTAGTAGGTCCTCACACTTTTGTAATGCTTTGGAAGTGAGGCAAGATTATATTCATCTGCACAGGCTTCTAGGGAATTAACACCATGGGAATAAGCATTTGCTTCCTTGTCCTACAAGGGATGGGAGAATAACTGAAAGCCAGCATCTGCCTTTGGTGTAGGTTTCCTCACCACCTCTTTGGCTACCTTTGAGAGACCAGTGGCATAGTCACTCTTCAAAAGCTCTTGGTGCACCTTACTGTGCTATATAAGCACTGCAAGCGAGTCATGGATGTGCTAGAAGGGCCTCCCAAATACGAGAGGTGCTGTGACACCGCGGTGTGGCAGGCATTGTGGAGAAGTCTTCCAAATCTGCTGCACAGATGTGGATAAGGTACTGACCTGAAAAGGACTTCTGAACTGCTTGGCAGCAGTCATACAGAGCAGTTGAGGTATTGCCATTGTTTCCAGAGGTCAGGCAATTAATGCTTTTCCAGTGTCCGGCTGCTGCATAACTAAGGGAACAGAAATAATTTAACAGGTAGTCCAATTTGTTTTCATAGTAGGATTCCATTTTTCAGGGACTAATAGTGAGAATATATCAAATTGTTGACCCTTCGCAAGCAGGCTTCAACATAAATTAATTGTTGTGTAAAAAAATGAATTTAATGTTTACAGTGCAATTTGTCACCGAAATGGAGGCTCAATTAGAGTCTCAATGATTTACTAAAGACATTTTAAACATAATGTCCAAACAATGCTACATAAATTAAACATGATGTAATTGAGTGTAACACTAAGTGGCTCATCACTGTTGATTCATGTGGAAATCACAGAAATTTTACTGATCATTATGCAGTCATTCCGTATTAATGTAGATACCATATGTGCTTCCATAGGGATTCTACTGTTACTCAGCATTCATTAAGTTTTAATGTACCATTAAAAAGGCATCAAAAGACCCATCTAAAAATACTGCCACAAAGGTAGTTCATTTAAAGAGAGTTAAAGAAACATGTTTCACTTTAACATTACAATACAAAGTAAGTTAATGAATCAGCAGAAATAGTTTAGGAGAAAACACTGTGGTTGATCGCAAGCCAGATTAGAAAGAGTATTTGATCCAAAGGCAATACATTCTTCCTGTTCTAGATTTCTGGACAGCTACCTGTATTTGTAGGCAAAAGTGCTCATCGTGCAAGTACATGGTCTTCATTCAACGGATGCTTGACAGTAACATTCAGCATAGTGATTGACTGTAGTGAAAAGATGATTTTAAAAAAGGGGAGAGGGAGTATGAATTATGGCCAGATTGCCTACTGCATTCTGTTTGGTGGATGGGGATTGAAGTGGGTTGAGAAAACCGCAGCAGGATTAGTAACTTGCCCACAGCTCCTTGCTTTTCCTGCTAGGCCTGGTGTGCATCTGCTAGCAAAATGTTTTTCCAGGGGTGAACTCAGCATATCTCAAGTATTACATTGCTGTAGCTCCTTCTACTCAGGGAGATACTTTCCATCAGAGCTAGGTATGGAGGCCCTAAGCACATCCTCCCTTGTCTTGTGGGTTTGACTCCCTGAGCTGAAGGCAAGGCCATAGCAGCTGGTGACCTTGGGAAGAGCTCTTCAGACAGCTTGGTGGGGAGGCTGTAGTCAGGGCTGTCCCCTTCCTGGGGAGCTGCTGTTGATCGGAGGCTCTAGTCCTTTGTCCTCACTTGAGCTACATTTTCTGCTGCATCCATGCCTGTGTCTGACCATGGACCTGCTGGTCTGCACCCAGAGCCACAGACTTTTCCCCCTCACTATGGACTCAATCTGGACTCTTGGCTGACCCTGGCTACTGCCTCCAGGCGTGCTCTGCTGCTCCCTCACTCACAGATGGTGGGATGGGGCCCTGCCCAGCAGGGTCCCTGTGTTACCACACTGGGTTCTGACTTGCCGTCTTTTTGAGAGCAACAGCTTTGGTGCTCAGGTGGGAGGCAGCATGCATGTTTGCTTGGCAAGGTTTTTTTTTGTTGTTGTTGGTAAGCTGCTTCATTTCTTATCTCACTGTTGGAAATCTTATATATTTATGCCTTGATAACTTCCTGAGGAAATTGCTAATGCATGAATTGGAAAGATTAGATGAGCTATTTTATTCAAACATAGCATGTTGGAAGTGGATTTCAACAGAAATTCCTACCAGAAAAATGGATTGAAATTTCACAGGTAAAAGTGGCACATTGTAGCTGCCAAAGCAATCTCATTATTTTAAGTTGAAACTAATGAACAACTGTCACAGTAAACTGAGCAACCTATGGATCATATCCTCAAGTTTTTGTACTCTTGTGTTAACTGGCCAGAGAACTGAAAAGATAATCTGTGAATCGGATTATCACATCCATGAATAAATAAGGCTTAGCAAGGTTCTATTCAGCTGGTTATTTAGCACTTGAGAAGCGTGACACAAACTTCTCTCAAACTCTTGATCTTGTACAGAAGATATAGGTGTATCCTGCAGGTGACTCACTATGGCAAATATCTGCAAAAGGAGACAGATTTGAAAAATAAAGGTGGCAAAGAGAAAATACCCTCTGCCCAAGATATTGAGAGAAGTGAATCATAAGGCATGCTCAGACCTACATCTTTGTTTTGACAAACCTTGATGACATCTAACAGATAAAATGGAAGAAGTGTACAAGTCTCAAATAAATGCCTATCGTACAAACCCTTACGTTATGTAGACATGAGTGGCATAGAGAGCATGAATGGGGATTGATGAGTTAATGTCTCTTTCAGAAAACAAATTGGAGAGGGTAAAATTAAGCTAGCAAGTGGAAGTTCACAACAAACAAACAAAAAAAAAGATGGTTCTTCAGACAGTATGTCATTAAGGCAAAGAACTCGTCACACAGTAATGTCTGTCACTGCTTAAACTTTACAGGAGTTGAAAGAATCTGAGTAGCTGAGTTCTTGAACAAGACGACTATTTAAGACTATTAAATACACAGAAGTCACCTTCACTTAGGCATTCCCAGAGCTAAAAATTGCTGAAGATTGAGCATACCTGGGGTAAGTATTATTTTGTGTGTTTTATCAACTTATGCCTTTCCCTAGGCATGAATTTTTGATCATTGTCAAAAGCCAGGTAACAGACTAAAAGAACCTTCAGTTTGACCCAGTACAGCCATTCTTCCATCTGTTCCAAACCTGGAACAGACTATTGCTTGAAGATACAGTGATTAATCACTTGCCTTGGTGTAGCAACTTTTTTTGTGTTGAAACATGGTTATGTCATCCTAATCAGTCTTCCTTTTTTTTTTTTTTTAACACTAAACCAACCTTATTCCTTTAATCTTTCTTGACATGTTTTCTAAAGGTCTTATAACTCTTGTTTTATTCTCTCTCTTGCCCAAATTGCCTTCCACCTTTAGATTATCAATCTAAAGAGTCAGAATTCAATCTAAAATATCTGCTGCTTTTAATCACTTCCCTTCACACACACACTTTCTGAGACAAAATAATTCCTGATAGGTTGCAGCTTGATTTCTGCTATGATGTTTTCCCCACTGATGATTAGGCAACTTACATTTCACATCACCACCAAACTGTGGTTTTTAAATTAATGTAATAGTTACACAAGAAAAGGCTCACCTTTCTTTTCCTGACAATATGGTCTAGCAAACCCTTCCTTACCTGTCTTTTCAGCCTTTTATCTTTAGTGGGCACCAAAGAATAAGCCTTTTACATTTACTTAACTTCCAAACACACCTGACAGCCTAGAATATTTCATACTTTTTTCATTTTGAAAATTTCTTCTTTTTTAAAAAAGCATTATTAGCAGACACCCTTTGAATAAAAAAACAAAGCAAAAATAAACCCACCATTTCCAGGTAGAGCCCTGAAGCACACTTCCCCTAAACCACCCTCTCTCAGGGTCCCTCGTCCTGATGGGCCATCCCCAGGTGAGCTCCTCGCATACAGCTCGTGCCCGTGTCTCATGATAACTTCTCTAGTAGAGACACAGCTATGTGCAAGAGAGCTACCATACAGTTACCAGCGGCTACACAAACAGTAACGCTCTCATCTTCCCACCCCTCGGTCATCTTGGGAGACTCAGGTGAACCATGTCTGTATCAGAGAGATTTCTGTCCTCAGCACTCTGGAGATGGTTAAAACTCTACTGCCTTTTGGCTGTCTCCCAACAGACCTTCTGACCATTCAAGAATTAACCCTAGCAGTACGGCAGCTTTTAATAAGGGTTAACAGTATGCTAATTCTTGAAAGTCAGGCACCTAACTGTGCGGCTGCCTGGGTGCCCATCTTTCTCCCAGTCCTCCAAAATTTAAAAAGGAAGTCATCTGCAATCTACTTCTTCAGCTATTGCTTCACCTCTTTGTATCACTTTGGTGCTGGAGTTTAGAATTGCAGCAGCTTGGCATACATTCACAGGGAGCTACTTGCTTAGTACATGCACTTTGTAGCTGCAGGTGTCCCCCAGTGTAATCCACATTTGTGTGGCCAAATACACTTCAGTTTGCAGAGCGCAAGTGTTTAATTAGCTTTTAACATTTGAAGAAATGGAATAGCGTCTGCTGATGGGACCAATCATGCTGTTTAAGCAAGGTGACCAATTGCAGCTCTTTCCACATTCCTTCCTGTGTCTCCCTGTTTAGTTTGAGTGTTTCATTTAGAAAATTGCAATCAGCTTAACTATTTTAAGAATTATTTTCACTGCATTTTTGATAAATCAGAGCTATATAAAGCCTTAAGGAACTGTGAAATAAATTTGTTTGTCTTTGCTTTACCACTTCAGATTAAGTGTGACTGTAGCCATGTCTTAGTTCTTGCTCAGGATCAAAGGGGGGTTGGGGGTGGAAAGAAGAGAGTAAACAGGCAGACACAGACATATAGCTGGGGTGAAAATATGAAATTCTGAGTCCAACAGTAGTTTATTAATTATTTTTTCAACTAGAAATACAGTAACCATTAGTAAGTACACTAGTGGTTAATGTACACCAGCACTGGTACACTGAGAACCCTAGTACTTGCAAATACCCACTGCTGGCGAGATTTATTCTTTAACAGCTGTTGCAACTGCTGGTTCTGTGGACTTAATTCCCTCCTGGCTCTGAGCTGATTGTATGCTTCAACTCCTTTACTCCTCTGGATGTTCACTATCACATATGCAAGCCTATTTTTTAACATTCCCATTCTTTTAACTAGTCTGTCACTTGTGAAAATTTCCTTGTATGTACTGTACTTTAGTGTGTTCTTGTTGCTCTGGCTATGATGATATCAAATATCCCAGGCTAAGCACGGTCAGCCCTGCTTAGTACTCAGAAGGAAGACTTTAAACAAGTGTCATTACCCTCTGTGTGGTACAGGAGAGGGTGCTGCATTATTTGTAGCTGGTATTTTGCTTTTTGACTTACAGATTGGTAAACACTACCAGAAAACCCTGCTGCATTCAAATTTGCTTATTTATAAAAAAGAGGACACAAAAGGTGGACTAAGAGCTCTTTTCAGTCACTAGACATAAAGTGAGTTCTGTAGAGGTGGAAACATCAGCTCTCCAGCCATACTGCATTCTAAGTAACTATATTCTCCATTCCAAACTTTGACAGTTGCAAAAGACTGTTCTACAACATTTTAATGCTACAGTCTACACCTGACTGATAAGTACAAAACAATTATCCATGAACTTCAGTTTCAGTATTTTCAATCATTCCAATCCTTACTTAAATAAAAAACTGTCAGCTGGTAGACTTCTTTAAAGTACTCACATAATCTGATGTTTTGTCTTTTCAGTTAAACCTCACTATTTATAACACATCACTATGTTCTATGTTTTCTCCTCCCTGCTTCTCTATCAACTTACTTCAAAATTCACAAAATTTTTTTATATGTATATTGATAGAGTACACACTTTCTTTCCATTGTTACCTGTAGCAATTCAGGTATCTGATACCCACATGGAAATAAGGTACCACTGTGACCATCTAACCCTATGCAGTGGTAATACTATATAACCTCATGCAGTAATCTCTGCATCACGCCTATAATTTGTAATCAAGTTAAATCTCAATTCACATGCAGAATGTAAATAATGACTAAACCTAATTTCTGGGGGAAGTTGCTTTAATGGTTAATTAATTTCTTTCACATTTACTAATATAGACTTCCTTACACAAGTTACAGAGCAGCATTTACTCTCGCATTTGTGTCGGCAGCACACAATGTTCTCATTCATAAATCAGAGCAGGCTTAAATTTGTATCTCAAAAATGACCAAAGACAGTTGTAAAGGAGCCGCAACTACTAAAACAGGAACAGCTTAATATTTCAAGAATCACTGACACAGTATAGACATCCTCAGGTGCTGTTCTAGTCCATTTAATAAGGGAATGCCTCTAATCAAAGCCACTGTATACCTTAAGTGACAGTAATTTGCCATTTATTAATGAATAAAGTGATTAGGTCCACCTAATTATACACTGTTAAACATCTAGCAATCCTTCACACTTAAAGACGTTAGAACATTTTAACAATTGCACTTTTGTTCAACATTTAAGTTCAATATGAAATTCAGATAAAAATCCAAATAGAGACTTAAAACTATAAAAAGGTGATGCCCCTTTGCTTTGACATTCTCTGAGCATGGCAACAGCAGAAGCAGAACGCCCTATACTGACCATTGCTCTGTTTTTAAAGTTTAACTTGAAACTTTGAAGACTGATGGAATATTTAGTGAGCATTTCTTGACACAATGCAAATTCTTATCTTCACATGAAACTGAGATCTAGGAGACTTACAGATTTACAGTCCGCATGCAACTAGATACCACAGCTGCACAAAAATGCACACAAATCGTAAGATTAAATCTGTGAGTGTTTAGTAGCTCTGTTAATACTTTTGAATATTTCACATGGTGATCTATCTCCGTGTTTTGCCACCAAATAGCTAAGGGACTATGGTACTTAATTCATATGTGGCACATAGGTAGGTATACTATGAAGAATCATGCCAATCCAATGCAATCAAAGATTAAGGCTTTGAATTTTAGGTATTTCAGTTTATTCTTTCCAATGGAAGGAACAAAGGAATGGTCCATTGGCAAGTTGTGGTTTTTTTCTGGAAGAGTTCAACTACATTGATCTTGAAGCTTCCCCTCCCTCACCCCAACCTCCCCTGCCTCTTGATGCCCACTTTTTACTGAGACAGAGTTGGGTCACTATTAATAACAAAACAACGCTGCCTTACATTTCATACAAGACAAGACTAGAGCACGTTCTTCAGAAATGCTTAGTCTTCCACTCTGATTGAATAAGTTTTCTTCAACTTCTTCATCTATCTTACCAGTTGCTCTGCAGAGTATTCAAATGACTAAGGAGGAACCTAAGAATTAGCTTCCCACCCTACCCCTAAACTCCCATTTTAAGCATTGTTTGGGAATGCCCATGCTCTCATGGAAACTAATGCTTTAGAAATCGCCAAGAAGCAGATCATCTGTTGAAACAGAAGCCAGTTGTTCTTCACATGCAGCAGCTGGTATCAACAAAACAGCTACTAAAAATACACTCATTATACAATCACATACTGGTAACTAGTTAATGTCACTGGCATTTGTGTATAATCACATTGGCTGTAGTATGTTATTGGCACAAGACCGTTCTCAAAGTTTGAGAAGTTCACAGAGGAATTAGCAACTTATATCCAAATCCAACTCTTTTGGATTCTTTTTGGCACTGGAGTTATATCTATTTCTGCTGGAGATGACAAAGCCCTTGTTATTTCCAGGCCCGAAGTTATACATGCACAGTCACTCTGAAATAATGACTACCAATAGATGTAGTTAAAATTTCTTATTAGTTTTAATGTCCTTTTCAGATACAGTTGTTTCTCCTTTTCTCAAACTAAGAGATTTTCTTTCATTGCTATATTAGCAAATGCGGAACAATGCCTGTCCCGCACAGGATTGCATTTTCATCATTGTTCTGATTACATGAATGGGGATCACAAGATATCAGGCTTTCAGAGTTAAGCTTTTAGTTTCTGGCTTGTACCAACACATTCCAAAATGGTATAATATTTGTAGAACCCTGAAGCCAAAACAGCAAACATAAAATATGGAAGGTGGGGGGAGAAGCAGCACTTCCTATTGCATGACACTGATGAAGAATACCAAATTAATTCAACATCTTCCACTGGAAAGCAAGTGAAGTCATTCCTCAAGTGATAATATGCCTGTAGAAGGTTATTCCTTTGTGTGTTAAACATGGGAGGAGCAGAAATCTCCTTCTGTCTGTCCTCACAGAAGTGGTGGTTCTCCAGATCAAGAAAAGCAGAACTCCTCCTCTTTTTCTCTACCTCAATCCCTCTCCCATTAATTTTATTCTTTTAAGTGTCTTGAATAATTTAGGAATAACTAAGTCCATTAACAGTTCTAGTGATCCTTCCGGGGTGATGGAGGGAGGGGGGAAGGAAGTGTTCATCTGTCCCTCTTGACTTAGACAGTAGCTGTTGTACTGTTATGTGATTGTGAGGTTTTATACAGCTAAAAAAAGGAAATTATACATCTCTTCCAAATCTGCTCCTTGAAGACACATACACACCAAAAATGTTAAGGTGTTAGGTGCTTGTATGAACGAGCAGGAAGAGCTGACAAAAAATAATGCAACTTTATGTACAATACATTCCGATAGATTGACACACAGTTTCTGTGTTAGTTACAATGTCACATAGTTCTTGCAAGGAAGACCAAAAAAATGAAGTATTTTTTAAAATTGTAGCATCCCGTTACTTGCAAATTTCATGTCATTTTAACAAGGACACCTTCCCTCTCACAAAGCTACCCAATCAGAAATTAAAAAAAAATAATAAAAAAATTCCACATTATCTGTGATTTTCAATTGGATTGTATAAAATAATCCACATAGAAAGCATCCTTTTCAATTAAAATTTGTGAAGCATTTCCATTGATATTGCTACAACATTGCATAATCATCAAAACAGACTTCATAAGAAACCTGTCTGTAACAACTGATGTTTCAGATTCAGCTATCAGTCAGCAGCCAAGCTGAAGAGAACATTGCTGCTTCAGAACCTCAGACCACTCACAGCACCCAGAAACAGTTGTCGTGTCTGTGAAGATGGCAGCTCCGATCCAAACACACTATTTTGACTTCAGCCTCACATTCTGTTAACATGGAAATAGACAATTAAATTAAGACATATTTTCCCTTCTCCAAAGAGCTCTGTTTGCTTGGCTACCAACCCATCAACTTAGTCATTTACAGTAACTCTTCAATCTTGTTGTAGTTGTCCAACACCTGATAGATGCACTCTGACCAAGCATTACATTCAAGGATGTACACCCTACTGCTCAACAGCATCTTTTCCTTATTTCTATTTAACACAATTCTTTCAACCTTCTCTGCAACTGCGTATTAAAATGGGATTCTAAGCAGCAATATTCTGACTTTCCTTCCCTAAACGTTTTGACTGCCATTCAAAAGAAGCAAGGGGATTGTCAGTGGCATGACATAACGAGTTGCCTTCTGTTGGAAGACATCTGTAGTACAGGTTACCCAAACTGTAAGGACTTTTAGGCCAAAAAACAGTCTATTTTCCCTCACGTAAGGCATCCACATCAAAAGTTTGCTTCTAACTTGGTTTTGCAGTTGCTGGAAACACTTACTCATTACTCGAGCACAAATATTTTCTTGTTTGAACAATGAATAAACACGCCAAGTTCATCAAGAAGAGTTCTTCTGGTAAAATTTAATAGAAGAGTATAAGAAAAAAATGAGTCTCTAAACGTCCAATAGCCAGATTTAAAAATGTCTTAAACATGTATGTCAGAAGAAGGGGGAAAGAGGAAGTTTTGCTTAACAATATTGCCAGCTAGTAACAGAAAATCTCATTGAAGTGTTTCACAGTACTCTTGTGTGTAGACATTTCAGTTAATTATCAAGCAAGTTCAGTTACTAAGAAAAGAAATCCTAAAATCCAAGCAAGGTTTAGTTTTAATCTGTTACATAAGCTATTTGTCTTCAAGTGTTCGCATGAAAGGGCAATGTACTTTTAACATATGGGACTAAGGAACATACAGTAGTATAATTCTGTAGTCAAAACCTAAGGAAAAAAAAAAAACAACAAAGCAAGGTTATTTGATCTTTCCGCCAAAACAGAATAAATGGACTTCACTGATTTGGTTGAAATAGCGAAATGTCACGTACACTTGTATTACCACAGCTGGAGATATTGAACTAGTCCTATGAAATAACTTTAGTCGCCGTGGCAGAGAATACAAAGGTTTGAGACAAAACATGTAACTTCCACCCAAAGTACAACCAGGAAGATTCCTTTGGCAGTGCAACCTCTCTGTGGCAGTTACAGATCAGCATCTTGTATAGGAATGCTTAAAACATGGACTTGAAATGTCACAATGAACACCCACACTAGAATGCTGGGAGAATTACAATGTTCAAGCCCATCCCTCAAGACACAGTGAAATCTCGAATCTAAGCCCCAGTTAGAAACTAGGAAAAACACCCCTACCTCTTCTATCTCACCATTTTCAAGTGAAAGTGAAGCGCTGTTTTGCAACCAGATGCTGAAACAGCTCTTTTGAACCACCATGGAATTCCCCCTGCCTTTGGAATTAGCCCTCGATTGGAAGCAAGAACAAGGTGGAGAAGGAAGTAGTAATACACATTGACAGGGGACTAAGATATTGGAGAGAAAACATGAGAGAACAGCAGTGAACAAATGTTCATCAGCTTTCTTTATGAATTTTTATTTACTAAAATGTTCCTTGAAGGGTTTCAGCATTAAGTTAACACTGTTATTTGTAATCAATAGTTGACTCTGTACTAGAAAAGTAATGAGACCTCTTTGAGATTATTGCACAAAAACCTGGCAGCAAACCATTAATAACCCTTTGAAATGCACATATAGATCAGTTTCTGGAACTGAGTTACAGAATGTCTCTAAAGTACAAAATAAATATATTGTTAAAGAATAGAAACTAAATACAATTACTTTTATTTAAATCAAGTTCATAAAGAAAATATTTTAATATGGCAAATACCCCAGCACTTGCTGCATGCATCCATAATTGAGCTATTTCATCCTAAGTGTGATCATATTTCCACCCCTCTCCCCAAAATGTATAACCTTGACAAGAAATGGAAAATAGATAAAATATAACATGAAGCATTTCTTTTAATATATATTCCCATTTTGGTATTTAATGCTTAATCTATAAATAGATGCTCTCAGTCATAAGAATGCTTTGTAAGTGGGTTATCATGCTGTTCTAAGATTAAAATATTTTACATGAATAAGTCCAAAGCAGTTCATTCTTTAGTCGTACTTCCAGTGAAAAAAAATTTCTTCTATTTCATTAAGTATCAAAACTGGAATTTGCATTTTATCAGTAAGTGACTATATGCTGACGACTACTTTAAAATATATCTAGTTCACAAAAAGTATTGCTTATCTGAGTGCTAGGTAAATACTATATACAGGTAGTCAAAGAGTAGATGAGAAACATCATGTAGTGCTACTGTTAAGAAAAGTTTTTAAGTAGTACAAAAATTTCCAATAATTTATGTCCCATTTTTTTGGAGGTGTGCTACCAGGAAAAAAATTGAAGGAGAATAAAAAAAAAAAATCAAAATACTTATCCCAGCTATTCTCAGCTGAAGGAACAAAACCATCCATTTTTTTAAGAGAAACAAAGTATTGCATATAATTAGGATTATTTACTAATTACAAATTTAACTTAACAGCAATATGGAGGCAGCATGTGGTAGATTTAAATTCATAAAATCTGTTAAAGTAATACACAATTGAAAATTAATGATCTAAAATTCTTAGATTGTTTTAAATCTAATTTCAGCATAGTGCTACATATTGTTCAGTCTTGAAGGCTAAAATCAAGAATTTTTGAATCTCATTCTACCATAAGCAAAGCTCTTCTGCACCTTCTCTTAAACCTTTTAGCAGCATAGTCAGCTTTATAAAAAGGCAAAATATTACCATAATTTACATATTCTAATAATAATCTTTCCAAGGCATCAAAGGACTCAGCTTGAAATTCCTATAGCAATTGACAAAAAATATATTAACATATATTTGCATTTACACTTTCAAAAATTTGTAGTTAGTATTAAGCAGTAGTAAAGTGCAAAATATTTGGTATAATATCTAGTGATTAGCTTTTGTTTCTGTGGAATACAAATGAGTGAGCCTGGCTCTTCCATTGACAGATATGGTGTTTGATGGAGGACCAACCTGGAGGCAGGGGAAAAAGAAAGGAGGAAAAAAAAAAAAGAGAAAAAAGAAATATTAACCTAACTTTTCAAATTCTTCTCTCTGTAGTACATTACACAGTATTACTTCAAGGAAACAAAAACACTGTTAGCATTTTTCTCATTGCAATGAAAGACCTCCTATATGATTTCTGAACAAAGCACATATGCTACAGAAGTGCAAATGTAAGAAATTACTTAAAAACATATTTTATCCTATCTAAAATTTCCAGGTATAACTATTCAAAACATGCATAATTTTTAGTCCCTCTCCAGACCTGGTTGCAAAGCAATACTTGAAAAAACATTGCTAAACCAAACACTTTTTATTAAATATTGAACAGGGCTGACTTCTAAAAAAAAAAAAAAAAATCTTCTAACGCTCCTTTATACCATAGTAATGTTTCTTCTATCAGGAGCAAACTATAACTTCTAGGATAGATAGCAAAGACCTGATTTTCAGGGGAGCTGCATAAACCAACAACTCCAACTGGAGTTAATGGGAGCTGCGGACGCTCCACAGCCATGCGAACCACGAACCACAGCACACAGTTTACTAAACACAATTAAAACATTCTGAAGAGAAAAATGGTTAAAAAGAAACCTCACTTGACCCATTTCAGGTTCGTAATTACCGAGAGCCCCATTGAACAGAAAAGACCAGCAATACAAAAGGCCACAGATCTCAGCATTGCATACTTGCAACAGTATGTAAAAACAAGGGAAAAAAAATAAAGAATTTGGCTAGTGGTGCCAGCATTTTATTTTTTTTAATTATTCCCTCACAGAGCTGAAAGAAGGGAGAGTATTGTAAGTGGTAAGCGGTAAAAAGAGAAGCAAGCACCTCACAGGCCTCTTTCACAATCCAAATGGATCAGGTTATTACTCCTTTTACTGAGTGCAGCACGATAGTGGAAGCTATGAGGTGAAGTCCTTTCAATACTGGAAATCACTCCTGGGTGCTAATAGGTTATCAATACGAAATGCTTCCTTTCTCTGTTTGTCCCATTACTGCCAGTTCTTCAAGTTAAACATAAAATGAGACCATGTTTTTATTAAATTTGCCATAGGCCAAAAGAACTCTATTTCAGCTGTCAGACATACTGGCATATGTGCTCTGGGTAAGAGTGAAAGAATAAGATGTACAATTTCATGTTTGGAAAATTTACCCAATGAGAGAAGTATAGGTGAATTTTAGGGGAGAGAAAAGAAAAAAAACTAAGCCACGGTTTTAACCTGAAATGGTGGGTGAAAATGATCCTACCAGGGCTGTTGACAAAACAATCAGAAATATCTTACTAATGATACCAAACAGCAGCAGGAAGTTTGGAGTACCTTTATGAAGAATTAAGAACCTGGTAGAGTCTAATAAATAAAAAAATACCATCTTCAGAACTTCTGTGTGTTACCTGCCTGCAAAAGACTGCAGCTACTTCAGGTCTAGGGTGAAGCTGCTTAGCATGTGTCTAAAACCACACCACTTCAAACCATATAAACACAAACAAATAATTTAATATGTTCCTGATTTCATGAAAGAGATACTTAATCGATAATGTAGAGATGTCTAATTCATTTCAGGAAGATTTCTGATTGGATTTTTACTGCTTGAAAATATGGACATATGAAGCTTTGCATGTGCATTCACCAGCTTACTCTGCAAAACTGACCTCTTTCCCACCTCCCCTCCCATTGTGAAGAGACCTCCCAGCAGCACTTTCTGCCAAAGCTAATTGCTTTTAGTGTCAGGCATTAATACAGTGATTTTGAAGGAAGTACCACGAGTTCATTGTTATGGATGCAATGATGAAAACTCACCCTTTTCAATTTGGCAGCAGCTTCTCCAGAGCGGATTGCAGCCAGCAAGCTCTGGTGGATCTGTTCTGGGTCAGAATGCTGGAATGTCATCGTGGTTTGTTTCTTAGTGACAGGGGGTGGGTGGTCAGTGGAAGCACCTGACTGCGCCTGACTCTTCTGCTCACTATTCACATTGCTGCCTGTCTATAAAGGGAGGAGGCGGGAGGAAAACCAAAACA
The DNA here is from genome assembly GCF_000708025.1 of Charadrius vociferus. NCBI lineage: Eukaryota > Metazoa > Chordata > Aves > Charadriiformes > Charadriidae > Charadrius > Charadrius vociferus. The sequence goes on along the minus strand of NW_009646928.1, from coordinate 5,560,086 downwards.
AAACCTTTTAATATGAATTAGTAATAAATGGAAAACTAAGTCAACCTGGCACAAGGTTGCATATCAAACTGCCACTGTTCTACTGTTTGCCTCATTCAATATTTCAAAGATCAGCCACATTTCCACTATAGCACATAGTTTCTCCCTCAAATAATTATGCCAGCAAAATTTTACAGCCCTGTTCAAGTGCGTTTGTGCCATGACCACTTGAAGCCAAACTAATCACATTCAGAATTAAATTTAAGAAATCAACACAGAGAACCATAAAGGACAAATCACAAGTACTCCAAATATAAAGATATGTATACACAGTATAAACGATTCTATTAAATTTGTGTTCAGTTTTGGTCCCCACTATACAAAAAAGATGTGGGCATGCTGGAGAGGGTCCAGAGAAGGGTCACCAAAATGATCAAAGGACTGGGAAGCCTGCCATATGGGGAAAGGCTGAGAGAATTGGGTTTGTTCAGCCGTGAGAAAATGAAGGCTTAAGGGAGGCCTTATCACCATGTTCCAGTATTTAAAGCGTGGATACAAAGAAGGGGAAGGCCCACTTTTTACAAGGTGTCACATGGAAAAGACGACGGGTAATGGGTACGCGTTACTGCTGGCGAGATTCCTATTAGACACAAGAGGAAAATTTACTCCAATGGCTGATCTCATTGTGAAAATCTCCCCAGGGAAGTGGTGAATTCCCCAACATTGGACACTTTTAAGATTCAGCTGGACAGGGTGCTGGGCCATCTTGTCTAGACCATGCTTTTGCCAAGAAAGGTTGGACCAGATGATCGTTGAGGTGCCTTCCAATGTGGTATTCAAGGATTCTATGAATTTGAAGTAGGGGATGCTAATTATGGCAAGAAGTAATTATTTCCAATAATCCGAATGAGGTTTTTTCACTTTAACATTTCCTGTATTTCATTATGATGCTGTGCTACTGCTAGACACCACAAGGTGTTTACACTGGATGAACACAGTGCTTTCTGATCAGGGAGAAGTTCAGAGACTAGCCTCTAGACTAATCACGCTAGATGACAGTGGATGATTAGTCAACCAATATTAGAAATAAAGTTTACCTTATCCATTAGACTATTTTGCGACGCCCCTGTTACGGTCTGTAAGGAAGGGGTTTTTACTTGAGGCACGGAAGTAGCCGAGGAGAATTCAGCTGCTGAAGAGGCAGAGGAGAGTTCAACAGGAAATTCCTCTCTTGGTGCCTGGCTAGCGATTGTACGCGTCTTACTGAATGACTGCGACCTTTTGACTGCGGATGAGACAGCAAGAGCAAAAGGGGATGGTCTCGAACTGGAGTACGGCTTTGGAACTGCAAAAGTTCTTAGAGTTCTTAGGTTTAGTGGTGCTGGGGGACAGGAGGGGAAACTTGAAGGTTTATTGCTTTTAACAGGAGAAGCGGAGGATTCAATTTTTTTTCCATCATCAACTTTTTCGTCATCTGCTGGAAGACAGGAAGCACTTGTTTTATGTAAAGATAAAGAAGTTGAATCGGGTGATGAGATTTTTTTTCCCATCTCTGTATATTTAGCTTCATTTTGAATGGAATTAGGAGCACAAACGGTACTTCTGGCAACTGCAGATGTCACATAATGACCTGAAGCTCTTCGTTGCATCTGCAGATAAAAAGAACTAGGCTTTGTTGTAGGACTTAATGCATTTGGCTTGTCCTGAGTCTCAAAAGAAGCATTTGTGTTATCCAAGCTCAGCATCAGAGGGACACGCTGTTTGGAAGACTCTGTTTCCGTCCAATTGCTCTCAGTAGTAATCTCAGCTCCAGACTTCACAACATGTTCAGAAGAGCTGTTCACTCTGTGCAGCAGATCATTGGCTGCTGCTGGTTCATTTTGTGAACCAATCTGTAAATGACCTACACTTTTTGGAAGATGAGGAATTTCAGCTTGCACTATGAATTCTTTGGGGTCCTCATGCTTCAGAGAGTTTTCCAAAGTAGATACCTCTTGATCCTTATAATCTGATGGAATTTCTGCTTCCCAGCTCTTCATTATTTCTAAGGATTTGGGAGGCACTATTTTATAAGTAGTCATTCCAATTTTTGGTATGTAATCTCTTGTAATTTCATTAGCTGGCTTGGGTTTAGGTTTGGTGTCCTGTCTATAAAGAGGGTAGCCTTTTACAAGAGAGTCATCTGGAGTTTTTGCAGTTGTTTCCAGTGAAACAAAATTACTGCCATTTACACAAATGTGACTCTGATCTTTTACGGGAATTACTTTTTCATGGGTAACTTCTTGTCTCTCGAGATTTTGTCCTGTTGAAATACTTTCATCCTCTTGTATTCCGTGCATCACTTGAAGAAGGGGGTTGTTTGTATCGGTATTGTGCTGAGGGACCAGTTCTCTGAATGTGGATGATTCACAGCCTTGAGGAACGATAATTTCTTTCTGTGCAGTCCTTCCCAAATTGCTATCCGATGGACCTGTCTGGATCGCAACATCCTGAGTTTTTACTGTGTCCAAGCTGGTTTGATTTGTTTTCTGATCTTGCTTTTCTGGAATCAGTTGAGGATAATTCCTATGACTTACAGAGATGTCATTTTTACATGCCTGGCAGTTTGATAGTCTGTCAACTTCAAGTTTGTTATTTTCTCTAAAATCTACTGTTATAATTTCGGCTGTCTGAAGTTCTTTCCCTTCTTCTGTTGTTGGAACGAGTTTTGTATCACTCTGATCTTTAAGTTAAACAGAGATTCCAAAATTAATACAAATGCCCAAAAGATTCAACCTTACCCCTTACATCATGAAGCCCCACATCCTGTGTGTTTAACTACAAGAACTGGGTCCTCACTGGTATTAAAATTTTCCTTCAAACTTACTTTTAAAGGCTATTTAAAGATATACTTCTATTTGACTAATGTTACCAAATAATAGTATTCTAACTCAGGTATTCTTACTTAATTAACAGGCTACTGGTGCCATGCATCAACTTAATAGAAAAATCTATTCTAGAATCATTTAAAAAGTGCTAATGAATTTCAGTTGATTATGTAGGCATCAGTGACTCATGAGCTCAAGGACTATTCAATATCAAGTTAGATGCAATTTTTATTTAGTTCCACACTTTTGTGGCTTCTGCTCTTTAGTTTTAACTTTACAAATGTTATTTGTCAACTATACCTTATGTATTTGTACAAGAGAACAATTGGAAAACATACGGACAAAAGCAATTCTCCAACTCTACTTTTCCAACTGTTTAGCAGGTCTGATAACTCAGTTTTCTACCCCTGGACTAAACACATGTAGATCTCTCCAAAACACAGGAATATTTCAGTCAAATTGTTTTAAATACAATGTTGGGGAAAAAGAAATTCTTTAGGAATAGTGATTTGAGGTGGTATTTTGAAGAAAAAAAAAAGACCACAAGTCTCTCCTCATTTCTAATATGTTATAAAATGGCAGTTAAAACTTACGTCACATATAAACAGGACTCATGCAGTATGTTGTTATGATTTATAAACAGAGGTATACTGAATATAAAAGACTATGGAAGCCTTAATATATAAATCTGAAAATCAGTGTCATAAAAGGGTAAAATAAATCAGCCAGGTCACTAAATCCATGGAAAAATTTATGATCTGTTAGATGCACAGGATGTCGTCATTTCTTTTCAAATCAGCGTATCACTCTGCTATTTTTGTTTAAAAATATTTGCATTTTCATGCAGAAAACTCATGCTAATTTCATAAGCAAAGAACAAGCGATGGCCTTTCTACCTGTACTGCCCTACAACAGTGTGACACAGCTTTGACTACTGCTATAGGAAGTAATAAAAAAAATTAAAAACAAAAAACCAAAAACTGCAGTCGATTCTTGTCACCTCATCTCAAAGAGGATACACCAGAGCTAGAGAAAGTATAAAGAAAATAATTTGATGATAGCAATTCAGGAGTTGACTGTATTGTCATTTTTTTCAAAGGAATAGAAAAGTTCTCTTCAACCTTGTTTTGAAGTATTAAAAATGAGTGGGAACTACTCACCATCATTTTTATTTTGATCCAAAATTCTAAGCTTCCTGTCTTTTTCAAATGCAGCTTGCTCACTGCTTATCTTAGTCTGTAGTCCTCTGCAAAGCACAACAGTACATTAAATATGCTGGTATCATTCATTTCAGTAAACACAAAAAACGATGCAAGAGAACTGGCAATATTCTCCAAACACAGATGGACAAAATAGAATCACTCTGCCAAACATTGGAGTACTCAACAGAATAGATTATTTTATTTTTTTGAAAACAAGAGGAAATGCTGCTATGATATTTTACCAGAATGACATGCAGCTTCACTCTCTTCTGTGTAAGCAGATGATCAGTTTTCCTTCCCTTTCTTCCCCTCCTTTTGTTTACTCGTGCAGTATGAACAAGCCCCTTTCCAGTAACAACTGAGATTCAGTACAACCACAAAGGTGATGTTTTATCATTCACATGACAGTATTGTTAGCGTGAAGTGTTCTGACACCCCCAACGTTTAAAACGTGTCCTTGATTTTTGTCCCCAACACCATAGACAGAAAGCTACCTGAGACACTGACTGCGTATGAACTGTGCAGTACAGACTTTTCAAAACAGGAATGAAAAATTTCCTGTCCCTTTCAAGAAATACCTTGATAACAACAAAGAAATAGGCGTCAAACATGTTACTTGCATACTAAACATTTTGCAAATGCATACAATTTCTGTTCATAGATCACACTGAACAAGAGAACTCCACAAATGCTGGAAAACCCCCTCATATTTGGGGGGGGACACATATTAAGTATTTGACTTAAAGAGGTAAATGAAAAAGGCCAAAATACTTAAAAATTTTTCTTTTAAAATAATTATTAGAACTTCAAACTTAACATCTCTGCTTAAGATACTTTTATTTTCTGTAGTTAAGAATACTGGCATTATGAAGATTCCAATTCATTTGCCACATCAAATGTATTAGTTGTCAGGAATCAGTGCCTTGAGTGGAAACATCTGCTTTAAATCATTCAAAATTATACGTTCCTCAATAACCATCCACCCTCAAGTTGCTTGTAGAGTCCAAAATATACTGCAAGTGTCCAATAAACGACTAAACAGGAGCATATGCTCTCAAAATTATTGTTGGAAGAAAGTTAAAGCTCAGTCCTGCACTCACTCTGTACTCTTGCTTATCTCCATTCCCTTGAACACAGCTGACTGAACTACAAGTATTCACAACAGGCTGAATAGTTTTAAAAAAACAAAACCCAAGAGCCACAGAACACCACAGAATATCATTACAGAAATCAGTGGGTTTGACTGGAATATGACACATATCCCTGGTTTGATTAAAAAGCACTTCTTCAAAGTAACTAGATCTTATATAAAAGATCTGCATTATCCAAAGGTTTCCAGAAACATAATGTCAGAGATACCCCAGTGCTCATCCAGGAATCCCTGTGATATTTCGGGAAAGAAAGGATTGCCAAACTTTAAAGTTACAGTGCAGTGCATACTAGATGATACTCACCAGGATTATAGCCCATGAAAGGCTATTACAAGTTAGCAGGGAAAAAAAGAAGCATCCCCAGGACAATTGGCCAAACTGGCCCAATAACACAGGTCTGATAACCTGCAAGTTCAAGACAACTTAAAAATAACATTTGGCTGATCCTTCACCTCATAGATTGCCATAGAGTAGACACAGCCAAGCAACTGGCACAATGTTTGTTAGGACAGAGCACCAAAGATTTTTGCAAAGCCCCATTTGGCCTTGGACTGACAAAAAAAGACCCTTGAGAAACAAGTCAAAGCTCTCCATACTACCTTGAAAGTTCTTGGCTACTAGAGCATTTTGGCTTCAGTACAATAATTGAAATAGTTCTTTCAATTTAAATTGGGAACAGTAGCCAGTCTAGTTGCCCCAGGGAACAGAGAAATAGTGAATTACATTAACACAATGGGACTTCTCTGGACAATCAACATTTATTTCAAGCGGGCACTAACTTATGTTGGAAACCTGCTGAGTCAGGTAGTTTAACAAACATGCTGAAGGGCAAAGGTACAGCATCACCAGAAGGGAAAAAGAGCAGTTAAGAAAACTAATGTGTTTATTCTTTAAAAAGGAAGAATTAACTTGTTTTCCTGAGAGCAGATGGATCGAGACAGGTCAAGACAACTGGCTAGCATATAAGGAAGAGACAAAAGAAAAATTAAAACCAAAACAAATATGCAAGAAATAGATAACTGTGCCCAGAAGAACAGAAATGGCCGATCTACCTGGTTTTCCCCAACTGTAAGAATGAACTTGTAAATTCTCATTTAACTAATCAATTCCATTTTTTTGGTGGCACACTGCTCTAGTAAATATGCTGGGTATTTTAGAGACGGGTTCAGCTTTTCTGGGGTGCGGCTGTTTGAGTAGTAAGGAAAGGGAGGCTGAAACAGAATAGCCTGCAGAGCACTTTGTCATTTTTGTTGAAAAGCTTCATGAATTACTGTGCACAGAAGAGTTCTACAATGAAAGCTAAGCATATTAAGCTCATTCCTTTCTCACAATTCTCTATTCTGTGTTCCACAATGAAACAGCACTCTACGTTTTATTTGCCTCCCCCATTCCCTCCCCAATGCTCCTTTCTTTGTCACAAAACGTACTTACTTGCCATCTGTGCTCATATTTTCTTGTTTTTCTTCCTTGAAGCTTTGTGAGTTCTCTACAGAAACACTGCCAGGAACTGGAGCTGATGAAGCAGGATTATTTTTTTCAGTTTCCAGTGGTACCTCAGCAGAGCTCAAGGCTGCAGTAACCTCTCCTGTCCTGAGAGAGGTATTTGTGCTTTCACTGTCCTCTCTCTGTTGCACACTCATCTCTTCCCTTTCATCAATTTCTTCCAGGTTGTATTCTGAGCTCCTTACACCTACACTCACAGAAAGAAAAAAAAAAAAAAACACCACACAAAATGAAACAACCCACAAATCAATACAGGGTGTAGATACAAAGGGTCTGTGAAGTCAGCCTAAGTAGTTTGAAGAAGGAAAACTGAAGAGACTTCTCTTTATCATTCAGGAGGGGGAAAAAAAAATAATTGAAATTCAGAGTTTTATCTTCACAGTATTTTCTACTTCTTTCCAATTCTCTCTTTTTACATGTAAAAATACGCTCATCACCATGCTACTGTCCGTTTCTGCATCTGTAACTACTGTATAACATTTTCCTTGTTCAACCCCAGTGCTGGATTAGGATAGATCAAAATATATTTAACAATAGCATAATCCAAAATTTCATGGAGGCAGTTTATTTTACCCAGATTTCTTAACACTTCCATTAGCTCTCCAGTAAGGTTCAAAATACACAGTTCCTTTATATCAGATATCCCTTTACCATACCTATATCACATATAGGTATGGTAGAGAACTAGAGTAAACCAAATCTCCGTTTTGCCCATGGTTTGAACACATTTGCTCACCACTATAAAAGCTTTCCCATAATTATCCTACGTGTATTAAAACATAGTTAGAAATGTTTTGTGCAGTGCCCTGTGGAAGTAGAAGTGCATAAAAATAAAGTACATAGGAAAGTGTTAATCTATAAAAATAACGAAGTTTTCAGCTAGAGCATAGTTCAAGCAAAAGGTTTAGTTACTGGATTAGGACACACATAATTCAGTGTACCTGAAGTTAAACTTATAAATCCACCTATACTGATTTCCAGAGGCACTAACCATCTCTAGCTTCACATCCCTGCCAGGAATCTTCCTACAACAAGATGATGATTCACATTTTTCAAATATTAGTAAGTAGACCATACAATTAACCTCTTGGCTTCGCAACTTGCATTCTATAACACAAAGAAAATGCAAATTCCATCTATATAGTGCAATATGGTGCCATGGAAGGCTACCAGCCACAACTGAGCCGTATCAGCAGTGCTCTCTGCCTGACCTGAACAGGGCATACCTGTCAGCTTTGCATGCACCAATACCTCTTCGGTACAGGCCATGCGCTTGGGCAGTTACGTTTCAGACTTTTCTAACTTGTATCAGTAAATTTCCAAGCGTAAACCGAGGCTAACAACAAAAAGAAAATACTGGCTTAAAGCAAGCAATGCTGGAAAGTAACAGAACCCAGAAAAATCTTAGATTCATTTGTTTTGTACAGGCTGGTATCCTATAATGCTTCCAGTACTTCTCTAGAGGTACACTGTTATAGAAACATAATAGAGCGCTGTATATATTGGAGAAAGTCTCAGTACAGAACAGAAACGTTCATTTTTCCAATAGGGTCATTAGTTAAGAGTTCAGTAATACCAAAGCTACTCATTCACAGTTACAGAGCAACTATAAATGCCAAACATTTTACTATTTAATTTCAGGTTTTTTGATTGAACTCATGTAATAATGCTTTGTAGCTATATATTAAGTAATGTGATTAGCATGTGTCCTATGCTGAATGCAGAGATGATTTAGATCCCCAGGGAAAGAAGGGAAAGACTGCGAAGTGGTGCAGGACAGCTCCTTCCATGTGATTTAAGCACAGGTACATACCAATGTGCCGCACTGGTATTAAAGGGACTCCTTAAGAACTTACTATGACTAAGGGCCTCCTCTTCCTTTCCCCCCCACCAAACCCTTTCATCTCCATCTAGGAAAAGTCATGCCAGCAGCATCATACTTCGCAAGATGATTTTAGTGATTACTACGATTTTATGTGTGCAAAGATAAATATATACATCACAAGGCACAAACAAAGCGTAACAGAATGTGGGCAAACATCAAACCGGCTGAGACTATTCCACAGCCCACAACCAGCTCCCAAGAACACTATCTCCTTCACTGTTGAGAACTATTACGCCATGTGCCTGAGCCATCACCAGCCACAGGAACAAAGACTAAGACCTTCAGTCTAAATACTCTGTGGAAACCTGAATTATACAACAAAGCACAGCCAGGACTTCTGACAAGACAAATGGAAGCATTCTGGAGTTGCTATGGCTTTGTGCCCAGGCACTGCTGTCATCTCCGTTGCCTTTCCTCTGGAGAGAAGTATAACAAAGGCTGAGTTGTATCTATACTGATGGGATGGAAACTTAGCTTGGGTTGGTAAGAGACATTGCTGACATTCCTGCTTTTTTTTTGACATTCCAGCTACGTGAAAGTCTGTCCTTTGCTGTGCTAGGAATACTTCCAAGCTTTGGAGTGGACTAACCTGACCTACAAATGTAGAATACCAAACAAAAAAAAACCCTCACACTTTTTCCAAAGTGCTCCACTTCATCTGTCAGCATAATATCAGCCTTGCTTGAAGCTAATTTCAACTTAAGGTTTTTCATCTGTTACTGGATCTCATTCCAGACCTGGGCCACCACTGCTGCAGCAGAATAAAGTCTGAATGCACTTGAGACATAAACAACATTTAAGAGCTATCTTTCACTTACATCATGCAGTTAACTCCCCAGAGCAGCAGTTCAGATTTTATGACTTGTTTCCAAACCCTCCGTTTAGAATTTTTATATGCAACATATCCCTAGGAAATACTTATTGGAACACTGGCTACATACTGTTGCCTTATTGCTTATATACTCTATATGTAAGTCCACATATAATATAAATTGCATTTTTGTCTGTGCATAATTTATTCTCTATGAACATTAGTCATTGAGTTTTAATTAGCCCTAGAAGAACATTGTTGAAGCCTACAGGATGACATTGTGAAGACATACCTGGTAAGAGGACTGACATACCAACTGCAAGTTTCCTTTGAGTCAGTAAGAATACTCTTTGCACAACAGAGAATAGGCTGACACTGCTCTGAGCCGTTATGCTTGTAAGGACCAAAGCCAGAAAGCCTGACTATATCATGCAAATCTGCCAGCGTTTTTGCTCTTGACTCTGTAGTCCTTAACAAGTTTCTTAAGAGATACTGTAACCAACAAGATTGTATCACGGGATTTGCTTGATAGGAAATGATTTGAAAATCTGTAATTTTTTAATTATTTTTTTTAAACACCATTTCACCCTCTTCCCTAGCAAAAAGACTGAGCATTAATTAAATTTTGGGAAGCGGAACAAAAATCATAATTGAGAAAAAAAATTGTTGTTTATAATCCCAAATGTTCAAATTAATTCTCTGTCAATGTTTATTCTAGTAGATGTATGCCTTCAAACTACTTTTGTCAAGGTACAGTCTGTTTTTACACCGTGGGAAAACTGCCATTTCACAACAGAAATGTTGCCTATTCCAAATTATATAGCATCGTTCCACTTAATGTACACATGTCTATTAGCTACGCACTACTTAGATACCAAATTGAACATTTGCAATGGTTCATTATAGGGCAGAAGGTAACGCTGTATTTGCAGCTTGTAGCAATGTGTAACAGAACTACTTTGGGAATGCCCGTTACAGCTGAGCAAAAACTCACAATGCTTCCAGAAGCCTGGCAATCAAAGCAGCATTAATCCAAATGGAAGGAAGTACTGACTGTATGTAAAGTTAAAATTATGTCCAATGTAGCAATTAAAGAGAACTATTTTGTCCATTTAAAAAAAAAATACCCAAACGTACATAATTTTCCAACTAGGAATAGGACAAGTGTATGGCAATTGATTTTGCTGCAAGTGAATACTGGTTCTTTATTTGCTAAAAGGACTTTGCTACATAGGACTCGGGACAGTTTCACAGATTTCACCAAAGAGCAGCAGAATCCCATGAGAAAAAGAAAAAGAAGGCAGTGAAGCTGTACCGTTTGATTTATCTCTAGATTTAAAAACAATGAATCGCATTAAGTCTTCGGCAAAGGACATTGCACGAAGACATCAGCAGCAGAACTACAGAGCAAAGACTGTCACTAATGCAGAGGTAAATCCTGAGGCTCAACACAGACTGCTCTAAGCCCAGTGAAGATGATTACATTTTTCTGTTTCTTTCCATTACAGCTTAAATTAAAATATTTAATTACAAAATTCAAATGCCTCAAACAGAGGTTCCTAAATCTATGGAAAAGCAAACAAGCCATTTCTGTCAAGTTCAGGGCTGTTGATCTACGCAGGACTGGGACATTACAGTGACAGGAAATGCAGAAATTCTAATTTGGATCTACAGTCATTGAAGAGTGGTTTTTCCAGACTCAATTGATTATTCTGAAAGTTTTTACAAATTTTAGAAGACTCCTAGATGTTTTGTCTTGTATCTGAACCCTACAGCCTGATGCTTACAAACAACAGTACTTAGTAGTACAAACTGCATAAATTAAAGTATTATGTTCAGCAGCTACAGAATTGTATTTTAAACAGCCATACTTCTACGTATCACATTTTTCCATAGCACCCAACAAATGATTTAATTTAATGTATAAACAACTATTTATGCATACAGTTTATATTTACAACTTATGTTTTCAAAGGCTGTTGAGATGCAACCCAAAAGACAGGCACAGATTTGCTCCTACCCCTAAGTTATGTAGGTCAAGGGCAGCACAAGGTGGGATTCTGAAAACAAGACTGGGCTTTAGCTTTAGAAAGGCTGGCTATGAGGTATACAAAAATCAAAGTTCTGGCTCATTCTTGTCTACAGCTTGTGAGGGAGGAAGGAAAAGAGGGATAATGTTTACTTTATTAAATGTAAAGCACAGATACCAGTACAAAATATAGCATATATATTTCTGTAGACAGTAAAGGTAAAATATCTTTATGTTTGAAAGCCATATTCATACTTCAAAGGAAAAGTTAATTGATCTGAAGCATTAAAATTAGTTCTATACTTAGGACACATCTGTAGTATAATAATTTATTACTATGAATTGCTTCCTATGAAGTAGATTTTATCAATGCATTTGGAAAAAGAACCAACCTGTTTCAGACTGCATTTCAATGGCTTTTTCTTCCACATTAGTAAGGGCTGATTCAGTTGACTCTGTTACTGCAAAAAGTCAAGAAACAAGCTTTTTTATTGCCTCTCAATTTCTGCACAACAAGAGTTCTATACAAAATGTTAAATTATGATCTTACAGACTGGCAAATTCTTCAAGAAATACACCTTCTCTTAAGTCACCAGTGCTCATTGTCACATTTCTCAGATGTTTTAATCTCAAGTCTTAGGTATTTTTGAACCAAAGAGAACTGAATTTTTGTTCAAACAGAAGAATTACAAAAGAACAATACAAAACTTTCACTAAAATTCTTCTCAGTCCACTTCCTATTAAACTCTCTCTGATCCAGAGAAGCTAATCTTTTCTCCCCACCCCAAGCTGTCCATCTGATTAACACAAACATAATTGCTATAGTTAACCTAACTGTAATTAATTTGGTATTTTCTGCTTTTTTTTCTGATCTGAGTGCCCTAAAACCTGCCTACTTTCTCACACAACATGAGCCAATCTCATAAAGTAGTATTCCTGCTCCGTACAATCTGAAGATGTTTGGCACTCGTTATTTTTCTTGAAGTTCTTATCTCATAAGGTGGTATTTCTTTAAAGTTTAGCCAAATTGCCATACTTTCTGTTGCCTCCCAATTAAACAGCATAAAAAGATTACCAGTCTCATTACTGTTTCCACTTTGATCTTCTGGTGCTCTAGAGGGTGGTGAGGGTGCTTTGCGCTTCATCCTCCGCATAGAGTTCACAGAAGCAGTGTCACTGAGCGGCAGAGAACCTTTCCGTACTAATCCCGGAGGGTCCTAAGAATGGAGATGGGGAGGAAGAAGATTATTAGCAATCAAAGAAAAACAGCAAAATAGCTCTAGTAATTATTATCCAAAAGTATTTATAATATGCATTCGGGCAAGAGAGAGTATATACCTATTACCAAACGTATTATGTTTCTAATCTTAATTCCTCCAAGGAGTAGTTTAAAAAAAAAAAAAAAAAGATTTTCTAGAGTAATTGAATATATTCACAGAGGTACAAGATACAGCAGTAAAAGAAAATCATAGTTATGTATACTATAAAAGAGAATTTGAATTCTTTTATGCCTGAAGGCTATTCTACAACCCTCAAATAATTCTTTTCTAAAAGTATCATTGCGAAAAGAAGCTTCAACTATACCCCACTGCAATGACATGACACAATGCTTCCTCCTCCATTCCTTGAGCAGCAGTCCTAATTAGGCTGTATACATAATTATTAGGATTTTGTTTCTCTACTTGAAATACCTGAACTTTTATAGAAATTTTTTGAATGCCAGCTTTCAAAACTTATCTTGGAAAGTACAACTGTCTTATAACACTTACTGAAGTTAAATTGTACTAAGTTATAATAGCAATAATTATAACACCTACTAATGTTAAATTGTAATAACGTCGTCATTATTGTAGCAAAAGACCAAAAAATTTCTTAATTCATAAATAATCAAAACCATTTAAAAACTGGACAAAGGCTACTTACCAAAGACTACATAGTTTTATGATATAGCAGTCCAATTACATTTTAAATTGTTTTTAAAATACATTCTGTGTCTTAATAAGGCAGCGGCTGTAACTTTGCCTGCCGCTCTTAACTGCAGTTTGCCTTATGCTGAAGAAACCTTGTATTTCCACATCTATTATAATGATAATGCTCAGGATCCCAGCAATAAAGGTGTGTATTTTGGCCTTAGACACAGCTGCCTATTTCTGTAGCAATTCTGATTCCTATCACTCGTCTACTCGACAATATAATAAAATCCAGCAGTGACATCCATTTCTTGCTGGAAGGATCCACACAGCAACTGGATGTGGGGTCATCTTCAGAGAACTTCTCTGTGCTTCAGTTCACCAGCCTGCTTCACAAAGCAGAATATCCAGGAACAGAGATGGCATAAATACACCTAAAAAAATTAGTTTCACCGACAATCCTTTCAAAAAACATCAGTGACAACAGAATTGTTGACTGTGTCAATATCCATAGAATAAGATGCTTATCGTTTAGAAAGTTACCACTGAATAAGTACAAATCCTACAGTACGGGGGATATTAAAGAGTAAAAGTGGAGTATTTCGTTGTACGCAATCAAAACTATAAAGAAAATTACTCACAAGAGAAAAGATACTGGCATAAGAGGTCTGTGAAGCAGTATCTGGCAGCTCCTGTTAGATCTCAATAGAATACCTGAATGAATGAACTGGGATGGTGAAAACCATCCTCTGAGCTACCCTGAGCACACTCAGTCATCTGTTTTGTCCCACCTCGATGTTGGGTACGACAGAGCCTTTAGATACTTTACTGTAGATACTGTAAGGAGCAACACTGTCCAAAATGTTCACACAATTCTACCTATCACTAATGCCAAAGCAAGCAACTCAAACCTTTTATAGCAAAGCAGGACTCGGAGTTTTAAGGAGAAAAAACAAAGCACAAGGTGAAATGTTCTTTTAAGAACTGCAGAGGATGTGGACACAGCATTTCACTCCCAATTAAAAATACTTGCATGCTTGAATAGTTTTTAAACAAGTCAGTTTCTAGATTAAAACATCACACAACAAAAATCACTTTACACTGTTATAGTTTCATATTCCCAGCTCCCAAATAGTTCTAAAAAAAAAAAAAAGTACTCAGCATCTGAATTTCTGCAGGAGGGGATGTCAAATGTAACATTATTTCCCCAAAGGAGACTTGTTTTAATTGTTAAATCGTTTTCGTCCTTGCTGTTGGGCAGTTCTGTTTTTCTCCTCTTGGGTGGCTACTCTCCAGGCTGCACACAGACACTCTCTCTCTGTTCAAAGGTCTGCACCCTCAGCTGCTTTGCACAGGCTCCCTCAGCTGACTTGGCTGGCATAGAGTTCTGCGCATACTCGCTCAGCTAAACAGATGTCACCAGAGTTCCCTCCTGCACAGAAAGAGTATGTGTGTAGGGGGAAATAGTGTTCTCAGCATAAGAGCACAAATGCTACTAGAAGATTTTTATAAGCCTTTCTACTGCCCTTTGCATACAAAGAAACAAATGATTTGCAAAGAGAGATTTCGAGAAAGTACTAAATGTTCCAGTTAAGGTTCAAGTGTTGAACAGATTTTCTCAGGAATTATTCAACATATGAATATTAAGAGCTTTCAAAGAGCTAACAAAGGCTGTAATGTGAAAATAGTACTTTAAACAGATGGAAAAAAATAATGTTATTAAGACGTATCTGACAAAGTTTTGGAATATACATCTGGGTGTTCATGTGTCATACCAACTGCCAATGATAACCAGTGCTTTCTCAGTTACACTTAAATTAAAAATCATGTTAGAATCACTAAAGTAATTAACCGTGCTTGTGCAGAAACACCAGTGAACTCTGTCGTAATTTCCACAACATACGCAGGAGTTCCACTTTTACACTGTACACCCTCCTCATCCTGCTACAAGCAAGGATGGAGATGAAGCTTTTTAGCCTCAAATGTGTACAATTTTAGCACCAAATCCCACACCACCCCAAGCAGACACTTATAGAGGCCAGTGCTTCTCAAGTTCCAGCCTCTGTAAGCAGTGGCAGACATGGTGCCTGGCCCTTCTTACCATTTCAAAGAGCAAAGGAGAGGTAACTAAGCAGCAGTAACTTTGCAGCTGGAGTGGAAGGCAAAAAAAAAAGTATTTGGGAAAGAACGTAGTGGTAGTGGAGCATTTCAGTGTGCTGGAAAGCACACTTCACACCAACGGTCATACCACCAGCACCAACCTCTTTTGCTCTATAGATAACTAGGTTTAACAGAAGATATACAGGTTAACTGGGCTATCGGAGCACACTGCTAGCCATATTGCTAGTATTTCTTTCTTCCCTTTGTACGAGTATGCAGACAAATGTATGTCCAAGGAGTAACAGGAAAAAAGTCGCATTTGCTCTTATACGCAGTCGATTTATAGTATACGATGTAAGTTTCCCCAGATCCTTAAACTTAGCAAAAGTACTACAGAAGAAGTAATATACCTTTGACCTACTGGAGTGAAAGGACATATAGAATATATTTGGAGAAGCTCAGCTGGTGTTATTCTGTCCAAACACCCGATATTTACTATTCTCTCCTATGATTTATTTACATACCTGCTGGTACAGAAGTAAATACAATAAAGAGACAAGGTTATACATTTGGTGTACTGAAAAGTAGATGCATGCAATGTTCACCCCAAATTCTGAATGATATCAGAACCATATTGAACGATCTTCATGCAGACTTCAGCCAGAGCGAACAGGTAGTCCTGAGCACTGTCTTCCCCCAGGTAACACTGGCTTTATTCAAGACTTCCCTGATGTTCACAGTGCTTGCTGCATCATTGCCCAACTTCTCCTTTAAAGGGCTGACAACAAGTTTCAGGCAATTGAGCCTCTGGTGTAACTTCTTAAACATGGAACTCATCCCTCCCAGGAATCTTAACTAAGTTGTTGCATGATAGTGGCTAACAAATCTTTTCAGAAATATTTATGGTTTAGTTGTTTCCCACCCTTCTCCCGTTCTGCCATCTTCTCCTTCCTTTTCTTTTCTAAGGGGTAAACTGGACATTTCAATTTCTTTAGGAGTTAGGGTTGTGTAAATAAAAGCAAGCTATATTTCTACAGTTGAGAAGTTCTATTCATCATTTAAAATGATAAATGTTTTGACTAAAAATCTCCACTTAATTGTTCCTACCCAAGCATAGTTTACACATGCTCCTTTACAAATGAAGCATTAGGAAAAAAATCAGCAATGGCATTTTGGACATAATCAAATGCTTTTCTTTCAAAACAAATTCTCTTTTAAAGAAGTGTTATTACTAGAAAATTGCATACACTTTTATGAAAACTGTGAATATACGCATCCTGCATTATACAACAGCACTTTGCAAAAACCCTTGAGAGTCCTCTCTACTTTCAAGTGTATTTAAACTTGCTAGTTCTAAACATACTTCTGGCAAAAGCCATCTTGCCCAAAATTAGAACTGACAAATAGTGAGGGATTTCAATATTAGAGACTAACATGCTCATTTCCAATCTGATTTAACAGAAATTTGCTAGACAAATATTAACTATTAAAGCTTACTAGTCATCTTGTGAGTCTCATGTAAAAATCATGCTAGGTAGTAACTTGTAAAAGCTACCCTTACAGCCGTTGTACTGATTTCTCCCCTAAAAATAGGAACATATCTCCAAAACTAATTCTATAACTACTCTGAAACTGAGGCAGAAAAAATTCCAACCCTCATACCAGAACGTAACTGCTCATATAAAGAGAAAGCAGTTTCTTTTTTAAGGGAAAAGAAGTGGAGAAGCTGTAGGAGGTAAACATTAAAACCCTTTTTCATACTGTGAGAAATTGGACTACAATACACTGTGAATTTGAATAAAGACAACAGTGAGAACACTGTTCCCTTAAAGTTGGCTCGTTTCACTGTTGTCTGATGTTACAACTTTGGCATGTTTCTATCAAAACCAGGCAAACAGTTTATCCAGGCAAAGCTGACATTTCACTTTGTCTTCCTTGTGGATGTTACAAAAGAGATTTGTCCATAATAAGGCACATGCAGAAGGTCATCCTGGTCCATAGAAGAAATAAAGTATGTATCCAATCTGCCAAATAAACTGAAGGGCAGGCTTCAGAACTTAGGCATTCTTAAAATCCATATAATTTGCAAGGACATGCTTCTTGTAAAGCAAAAGCAGATAAAAAGTAACCCTTAAGAAAAAAAAAAAGTATATCCTAAGTTTTGTAAATTAACTTAATGGGGTACTGCAATAACAGTGAAACTCCCAGACTTGCTAAACAGCCCAGCAAACACACCAATCCTCCTGGTGAGCAACCCAAAAAAGACTAGGTCCTACCAGCAGGATGCACATTTTCAACAGTGGAGAATGAGACCAAATTTTTTATATTGTTCACAATGAAATAATTGTGGTTTAGCATGACCATTGTACTTGATGCACTACTGAGAACTTGGATTAAACAAGTATAAATTGGTCACTGGGTTGAGAAAATATGAATACACATGATACAGGTGATGAAATGCTGTGTAAACACCAAAACTGACTTTATTCTATAGTACTTCTATGTTTCATTTCAAATTCTGTATTTAGGATGTCAATTCTTGGAATAAAGACTGATTCTTACTATGTATTTAAATAGTGCCCAATTTCATTTATAAAGTTGCAAATCCTGTAAATGACATTCTAATTTAAATAAAATTATTTTACATTGTCCCTTGCCTAACACCTTATGCTTTTAAGGAAGATTCCTTTATTTTACAGTGAAGTAAAACCAGAAGTCTCAATAGCTGGAGATACCTTTTTACTTATTTTAGAGACTTCCGTGGAAGCTCCGAGAAACAAGGTTCCAGATTTTTCTGTTGCCAGCATTACTCAAGCAGTGCTTGATCTCACATCAAAACCAAGTATTTTTTGGTTTCTGTTAGTGATGGAGCCCTATTTATTTTTTCTGTTCTCCTAATTATGTGCATACGATTTTGAAAATCAAGAGTCTGATTCACCCACGTGAAACAGAAAAGTCTAAGTTGGAAGGGACCTTGGAGATCATTTGGTCCAACCTTCCATTGAACACAAGGTCTTAGATTAGGTTACTGCAGGAGCCTGTCAAGACACAGCTTGAATATTTCTCGTGAGGGAGTTTCTACCACTTCTCTTGAGCGACATATTCCAATGTCCAAGTGTTCTCACAGTGATTAGTTTTCTTTTTGTATGTGAATGGAATTTCCTCCAAAGCAACCAGTGCCCTACCCTGTCACCATGCATCCTTGTGAAAAGCATACCTCTACTTCCCCTGTACCACCTTCTACATATCAGAAGAATTAGTTTAGATCCCACCTGAGCCTTTTTTCGCTACAACATTTACATTCTGCAATCTTTAAACATCATGGTGGCCCTCCATTGGACTCTTGCCTGGTTTTAATCTCTATCTTGAACTACAGGAACCAAATCTGGACATAGTAGAGTACAGGTGTGGCCTAAAAAGTATTGAGTACAGTGCATTCAAGGTGGATCACATAGCCAGACCCCAGCCTGTACTGGTGCTTGGGATTACTCCATTCCAGATAGACAATTTCACACACATCTTTGTTAAATCTCATGCAGTTCCAGCCTGTCACCGTCTCTCTGCATGGTGGCTCTTCTGGTGTACCTACCTCTCTACTCAGTTTGGTGTCAACTTCAAGTTTGTTGAGGGTGCATTCAATTACATCATCTAGGTTATTCATGAAGAAATTTAACAGTATCGGCCACAGGCCATACTGCCAACTCCTCAGGAATTCCACCTGACAACTAGTCTGACTTTGAGCCATTAACCACCACCATTTGAGCTGTTTAGCCAGCTTTTGTCCTGCCTTGTGGTTCATCTGTCTGGCCCGTACCTTACTAGCTTTTCAACAAAAAATGTTATGGCTGACTGTAACAAATACCTTGCTAAAATAAAGGTAGATGACCTCATGCTTCATCCTTGGACTTTTGCTTGCCACTAACTTACAAAAGCCTTTCTTATTATTCTTGACATCTCCTGCCACTTCGAGCTCCAGGCTTGCCTTTGCATTCCTAACTGCATCTCTGCATGTCTAAGAAGTATCTCTGCATTACTTTTTGGGAATTGCTCCAGCCCTCACATGCTTATTTTTGCACTTGAGCTCTCTCAGTAGCACATTTAAATGGGACTGGTTATTTTTATGCCTGTTCCTTTTCCCACTTAGGGGAATGGACTACTCTTGTGCTGCAGGAAGGCTGTCTGAAAATATCTCAGCACTCTTCCAAGAAGCAGCTTTATCCTCCAGGTCTGTCATAGGACCCCTCCTAAGAGTTCCCTGATCAAGTTGAGCAATATGTACTATGCAGTCCAAATTCATTCATTAGATGATATTTATTGGAAAGTAGATATTAAAATGACAAAATATTGTATATGAATTAATAAAATTCAAACCACAGAGCAAATATTTGCCCACATTTAAGTCCCAAGATCTGTATTATCTGATAAATCACTGTGCAATTAAATCAGAATAATACAGAAGTCATCTTAAAAAACACATTCCCAAAGGCTTCTAAGAAAGCTGCACAAAGTAGTACAAAATAGAAAATACAGACAAAAATACAACTTAATCTGGACTTCTGTCTTTCTTTCGTGAGCTCAACTTCAGTCAAATCACTTTAGATGAATAAGAAATGTCAGTACAAAATAATAAATCTAAGCAATTTTGTTGAGTGACAGATCCTAGCCCAGCCATCATACATTACCGTTAGACATAATAGGATATTAATCATTTAAAGCATGTTGACATTAATAAATTATTTTTTTAAAAAATGAATTCAATTAAAAGACAAACATGATGAGGTAAAAAAAGATCATGATTTTTCTCCCCTCCAAAGTTCCTTTTATTAAAATACAGAAAGAAACCTTT
>NW_009646928.1:5532988-5539782 GCF_000708025.1 Charadrius vociferus | reverse complement strand
AAATTCAGAACTTCTGTTAAACAGTGCTCTCTTGTGGTTCTGTGCATCAATGAAAGAGTAAATCATTGTATACGGATAAAGGAAGTCACGGTTTGAAATGTCTTGTCTCTGAGTCTAACACAAAATTAATCCCCCAGACTTGCATTTCATTTAGTTCTGCATTTTATTTTCCTAGTGTGCCAATAACCTTATTTTTAAGGACCACCTTTAGATCCTGCATTCAAAGCAAAGTATGGAATTAAAAAAAAAAGACATTTTTAGCCTTGATCTTTAACTGGAACTCACAATTGACAGTATGTACAATACCAGGATAATACTTAATCCATCTATTCTCCCAATTTCTGTTGGCAGACTTTCTGCACTGCATGGGATATATAGGTTACTTAAATATGTAGCCCACATCTCATAGCTTCAATTAAATACATCCCTATTTGATTGAAATAAAACCTTACTTTAACATGCTGGGAGCACAAGAATGTTAAGACTACTTCCCAAGATTTCCACCTTTTCCTAGTAACGCAAGGTAAAGAACAAACTACTCTAGCACATTTAACTAAAACACTTAAATTGACTCAAAAGATCAAAACATCAATTAGTAGATATGATAAAGTGAGACAATGTTCTCCCATTTAAATATATAAAGTATTAATTGGAAGAACAAAAAGGTGCTCAGAATACCAACTTATATGAGAAGTTGGTTTTGCCTTTTCAAAATACAGCAGCGACTTTGGATACAGGATATAAAGTTTAAAAGGAACACACCTTTCAATTTCTGTAGTTATTTTCAAACTAAACTTTTTAAAAGCAAGTACTACACTTTTATTTCCCATTTATTTCAAGCCCCAGCAGATATTAACAGGGTTATCAGGCTTATTATGTCTAAACTTCTTGATTTAACAGAAGTGAAGCAAACGTAACTAACCTGTTCATTCCTATCAAGGCTGTTAGATTTCATAATATCAGATGCTGGTCTGACTTGGGTTTGTGCAAGTTCCTGGGGAGCACTCTGAGAATTTGGCATAGGTGGTAAAGGAGCTCTCCGTTTCTTCGGCATTTCAGATGGCAGAGTGTTTGAATCATACTGCTTGCTAACGGTGTTAGATCTTGTGATAAACGTTGGCCTTGGCTTGCTCATCAATGGAGTTGCTGGGGCACTGGCAGCCTTGGGGTGCGAGGGAAGAAAAAAAAAAAAAAATCCAAGTTACTTATACTTTCTGGAAAACAAGCGACAGTATCGATTGCTCAACAGGAATACATTTCTAGAAGTTTTGCTTATACAAAGTTACATCTTACTTGTTCTCTTTTCTTCTTGCTTCGTTGAAAAAAGCTGAAAAATCCTTTGTTTTCTTTCTCTTTCAGAACATCTAAGTTTTCAGATTGGTAGGAGTCTAAAATAGAAAACAGTAGTTCTAGATGTTATTTATTACACAGATTATTGCTCTGGCATTCTTACTATTTCACTGTCTGTCATAAGCCTCCTGGAAGGATATACAAAACACATCGTAAATCACCTATATTAATAGTTTTTCTAAACACTGAAAATGAACAGGTTTCCTACCATCCGTGTTCTTCCTGTCTTTCTCAGAACTTGGAATAGATGAGTTTTAGCTGTTATTAATAACCCCAGCACTTTATCCAGCCCATCCCACTTGTCATATGTTATGGTTCATATCACAAAGGCTGTAAAAGGGAAAAAGAGCATCAGCCTCTCCAGCTCTCAATTCCTAACAGTTTAAATTCATGGCAAAGCGTGAAGTGGGACAAGTCAGGCACAAGCTTGCACATGGTATGACTATGGAGAAGGACCACTGAAACCCCTGATAGGTGCTGCAAATGTAATTGTCATAGTAAAGATAGGTCAAAGTATCTTGCAGAATTTATCCTCCTTACATTATCTTATTCACGCAGACAATTTATAAATCTAAAGGATGTCTCTTTAATTTTTACTAGATTTAACTTTCTTAAAGAAATCCCATTGAACACAAATGTAATGAGCAACAGAAATCAGCAAGGCCACTGTGGGCTCCTGGTACAAGTATCAGTATAAACACGACTAAATTTAATCAATCAATCTAGGGTAAAACTATACAGAAATACTTTCTATATAGCTGCATATATCCACTTTTGTATTATCTTTTCAAATATGCATTTATGATAAGACGGAGATAATGACTCATATCACCATTAAGCAGATGTTATAATAGGAGCGGATGGTAATGTCATGTAAGTGCTACAGTTTCACCGCCTATTTCAGTAAATCGTACCTTGCAAAGATGGTAAATTTAAATCAACTGGTGATGTGGCTACAGAAAGACAAAAAGAAAGACAGAAAATGTGAATCTGAATCAAGGATGCAGTTATAAGTTACAAACACAGAAAGCCAAGCTGAATCTTCAACATTAGGAAAAAGTAACTGGGTAGTTTCCTGAAGTAAAGAGACGTGTGTCTTTACTACCTAATGCTATAAACCATTTAAGAACTTGAGCCTGAAGACATGCAAAGCAGACTGTAATCTTGTAAATAAGGAGAGAAGGTACACTTACATTTCAGAAGGAAAGAGGAAAACTAGTATATAGAACAGTTTGCTCTGTAAGTTTTGGATTGTCGGGCAGTCCACACTTGGAAAACAAAGAGGAATGTATAATGAAAATATAATCAGAATAAAATAAGATTTGGATTTAAATTCTATTAAGTAAAGGTGTACCTCACCATTTGCTTTCATGAAGAAAGCTGAAAATTCAGAACTTAGAAGTTGTCTGCAAAACTGAAATGCTGAACTACTTTGTGCCAAGAGAACTGAAGTATATCTAAATTTCCTAGCTGGGCACTGCCTTGTAGAAAGTGCATATGCCCTTGTATTCTTTCCTAAGGATTTTTGGCTGTTGATTAAAATGAAGCACACGTCATACTGTGCAAAAGGCAGCTCTGCCACTCTGTAGATGAGAGCAATAGCCAGAAAGCAAACAAGACAATGCGCTATGGGCATAGAGCAATAGCCAGAAAGCAAACAAGACGCGCTATGGGCACGTTTAGTCCAAGTAACATGTTTAGGCAAGTAAAAATACGTTGTTTTCCAGTGAAGAAGAGAAAGATATTTCATTTTTGTTTTCTTCATGGGAAAAGGACATAGTTTCCAAATCTGTCATTCTCCTGTTCAAGATAACTGGCCTTTGGGAAGTAACTGAAAGAATTCTTGAAACTGTAACCACCAAATGATAAGGTTACTGTATTTCAGTAGAAGGGGAGAAAAGACACAAACAAAAAAACCCAACAAAAATCCCCAAGTTTTAGAGCAGGAAGAAAAACAAGCAAATAGAACAGTGGTCAAGAACAGGAATGAGCCAGTATTACTGCATTCTATATTGAGGTAAAATTTCCTGTGAGAAATGTCTGAAAGAGAACAAATCACACTGTATAGAATTTTTAATCACAGTACAATAAACCCTTCATGAAAAAGACAGGTTTATAGCTGAAGTTAAAAACCAGGCATAGGAATGTCTTTACAAATTTAAGGAAGTTAGTTCATAGTGCCCCTGCTGGACCACAATTAAAAAGAGAATTATTATTCCTTCACAATCTGTAAAATTAGCAAACAGCACTTAGAAATATACATAAACACCATCAGAATATTCTAACACTTTTTAAATTTTAAGTATTTTTAAAACAAAACAATTTCTCTTATGTTTCTGGTTTTTTCAGCTCATCATGAATCTATGTCTTCCTACGAGCTAAGGGAAATAGAGTGATGTTGGTCTTTTTGGGGAAGGGGTGGGGAAGGAAAGGAAGGGCTTGCTTTTAAGTGATGATTTGTACTTAGCCACCTTCACTGGTACGTAACACTTTGTTAGAAAATAAAACATTTATATAGCACTTCTCAAACATAAGTACAGGTAAACTTGTTCCAGTTTCAATTTTGCAGAAGACTAATGAAATATATACTAAATTGCTAGAAAATAATTTCTTTGTAAGTAAAAAAACCCAACAAAACATATACATTATTGAAATACTAAGTCATTATCTTTTCTATAACTGCAATTTACAAAAGTTATCTTACCTCGACTGATATCCATGGCATATAATTCTCTTAGTCCAAGGTCATTAAGAGATTTTGTCACATCAAGGGGTTCTTGAGACTGGTAATTCTTCAACAGCAGAGTGTGTGAAGGATCAAACTCACATTTACTACAGATAATTGGTACAAGTTCTTGAAGGGGTGAATGTGGACTAACTCTTATTACCGTCTTCTGTGTCTTCTTGTAGTTTATCACTACCCTTACTGTTTGCTAAAGAGAAGAAAGTTCCAATAAATACCAGCACAAATTCTTAAAGAACTGGCATTTTTATAACAGCCTTACAGTGATCACAGCAATTCCTCTTATGGGCAACTTCACCAATGTTATAGAACCAGTAACATTACAAGAGAAAAATATGAAGAATTCTGTGATTCCCTTCTACTGAAGAAAAGGACACATGAAACTGCTCCTCCTTTAGCATCTGTCATTTGCCTGTCCAGCAGGGTACATGTCTGGAGCGAGATGCCCTACGAGGTTACATTAGGTAGCTGTAGAAGTCAGTCAGTGAGTCCTGTCTCTCTGTGTGTCTGTCTGTGTGTGCACATGTGTGGGACAAAACTAAAGGGGCAGTACAAGAGCTCCCCTGGCCCTGTGTAAGTGCTTTAGATAAATTAGAAAACAATATTCTTCTACACAGCAGGAAGACAAAGGTGGAAGGAAAGATTTAGGCAACACCCAGGTGTTGCTTTAGTACTTCTAAAAGCTCCTGCCTTCTTAAGCGTATATAAAAAAAACGAGTTAACAGCAAAAAAGTACAGTATGTATTAAAGGAAAATGAACATACAATCAGAAGGGCATATATATCACAGCATGACAGATGGTACAAGTTGTTGATTTTCAGTTTGTGGAAGGCTGTATTCAGCCACACTTCATCTGCAGAATTTGTCAAAAGGACAGTAAGGCGTGGGATTTCAAATGATATTGTAATGTTTCCTTCTTTGAGCAGCAAAGATGTTTGCTGCAACAAACTGAGATATATTTTACCTACGAGGAGGTTATCAATAACATGGAGCCAAGCATTTCACAGGGGTGCGTGGTGAGAGGATGACAGACAACAGGAAAAGCTGAAACAAGAGGCTGAGCTACCAGCTCACCTTGTTGAATACAACAGTGATTCTAATTTCTCAATACACTTTAATTTTAGTTCTCACCTCTGGTATAACTGGAGCAGGTTTCTTCTTATCCATTTGTTTTGGTTTTACAATCACCTTTTCCACTTCAAGCATTCCCACTGGTGTGTTGGGTTTGAATTTAATCTGGCTATTTTCTGCTGATACCAACTCTATAGTATAACTTGATGGATTTAAATGATACTGTGCACAGAGAAAGATCAGCAAGTCCATCATGGGCTTCCTGTAAAAGACAAATGGAACTGTCACAACAGATGACAATTAAGCAGGCTATAACAAAACATGCTGCTAAACATTTAGCCCAAGTCATCCTTTCCCTTCCATGGCTAAATCATTACTGCCTGGCACCAACTTTAAATATATTCAACATAAGAAAAAAGAAAGCACCAACCCCCCCAAAAAACGCCCACTAAAAAGCAAATGAAACCAGCTTGCACAGAAGTATGCCAAATGCTTGAGCAAAGGGGGAAATTTTTGCTTGTGTGAAGTGATGCTTTTCCTGAGGTCAACAGGGAGATGAGATGTGTATTAGCCACCTCATTTGACATTTGATGGGAACTGTAGCAGTGGTGATAAATGCTCTGCTATTCATTAAGAACAGTTTCCTTCCAAAGCTTGAAATTTTTATATCCATTCTGAAGTTACAAGGGACTTTATTTTCAGAAATTCTGAGCATGAACCATTTGGAGGAAGCAGGAGAAATTAATTTTTAAGGAGGTCTTGCATTAGGGATCCCAATATGAGAGCCAGCCATTTAATAGAGACAGAGGGAAAGAAGCTAAACGACAATATAGTAGTTGAATGCAATTTCTTGAGAAGCTCTGTGTGATCCAACAGATGTCCTTTTCACAACGAAGTATGGCAAACCGAATTTCTCATATGTAGTGACTACATCCTTGTTCTCTCAGTGCTCAATGAAGAGCATACAGACCAGCATATTAAGATAGCGTGAACATTCCCAGTTCCTACTGGAATAAATTTATTAAAGCTGTACTTTAAACAGAAGTGTCACAGAAGTTTAAATAGACCAAAGGTAAGGGGAGTATCCTAACTTTGCATGTTACAGATACCGAATAAGGTTATAGTCCTATCAGGTCACTAGATCTGGTCATTCCTCAAGAAATTTTTGAGAGTTGAGTAATCATCTGTAAGGACCATTTCATTTTGATGCCCTCTGCATCTCTCAGTTACAGCTACAAACAGGGAAACCTATCACCTGCTCTGTCTCACAAGGATATTATGAAAATAATTTTAAAAGTCTGTGAAGCAATCAAATGCTATGCTGAATAGAACAATGAAGTGTCTAAGAGAACATTAATATAGGGTTTGACTGGTAGAGCTTTATCAGAAATCTTAAATTCTAGATGTAATCTCATAACAGACGGAAGTATTCTGGTAGCATAGCCAAATGTGGAAATAGATAGCTTCTACAAAGAGCCATGAAGCTAAGCAGAATTCTAGATAATATAAAGATTGTGAACACAGTTAAGCAGGAAGTTAAAGCAAACTTTTAATACGATCCATTTCTGTAAAAAGAATTAGGAATGACTCAATGTTAGAAATTACTGGGAACACTGTTTCCCCCCCCCCC
>NW_009646928.1:5481794-5532888 GCF_000708025.1 Charadrius vociferus | reverse complement strand
GGAGTCCCGTTTCCCCCCCCCCCCCCCCCCTTTAATTAACCCTAGAATATTATTCCATTTTCACTTGGTTTTAAAGAAGTGTTCCTTAAGCAAACTGTCTTCTGATTTGCAGAAGCAAGGCTGCACTCTCTGGTGCACATGCTGCATTTCCAGAAGATGGAAACAGTTTGAAAACTGACAGATATATTTACTGCAGACCTGTTGCTTCCCCCCACCCCACCCCGAGGAAAGTTTCTGCCTGCTTAAGTGGCGGGAGAATACTTGCCTCAGGAGACAAAGGCAGGAGGAACAATAAAACCAAAAAAACATACAGAAATGATGCTCCAAGGTGTCAAAAAGCATCTATCAGATCATCTGAAGAGGTATAGAAGAACGTAATATACTCCCATGCCTTCATCTAGATGATACATATCAGCCTGAGGAATACCATGAGAAATACACTGAGCACTGCAGAAAAAAACCCTATTCCTCCCTTTCCACATAGCTAAACCAGAGAGTTTATTTCAATCCTTCTCTCATATATATCACAACCTGCTCCAATTAGAAGAAAGAAGAAACTACTCTATTTCTTCTACTTCTAAACCCATAATGGAACAAGTACATCTATCACACCCTGAGACTAAAAGAGCTACAAATGCAAATTCCCCCATTTCACTGGAGGCCCGGCAGTGGAGGGGAGGAAGGAGCCAGAAGCAACAGCAGACACTACTGTAGTGACATTTCTGGTTATCAGTCTATCCAGTAAGTTACTCATTACTTTTATTCTGGTGCATTTTTATACACTGACTCTCTTTAAAAGCTGCCCTTTCTCTGGCCTTCAGTTATTGGAGAAGGGTAAGAACACCGAAGATGACCAGGACGAGAATTCACAAGCAAAGATCGCAGAAAGCCATCCTATGGAAATGCACCACAGTGACAGGGGCAAGCCCTCACATTAACCAGAGTCACAAGAAGTGACAGAATGATAAGTGAGAAACATAGCTGCTCAAACACAACAGACAGGTACATGCAAATTAGTACACGAAAACAGTGATTCAGTGCAAATTTGCTTTCCATTGGTACTTCCAGAAATGACCTGCTTGACTGGAGGATGCTAGACTTTAAGTCCCCCCCTCCACTGGAGGCCAAGACACCTTCAACAACTGCTTTAGACAGATATTCCTACAGCGATACAAAAAGCAATATTTTTGTAATCAGATCCTTCAAAACTTGTAAAACTATTTTTTGCTGAAGCCTTCAAGGATTGCAGATAGAGGAATACATATATCACAGTAAATTTAACTGCTTCCTTAGTTAATATTTAGTAAAACTCCAAGAAGTGGCCATCAGCTGTCTCACAGTACATCATCTGCTTGTCCTCCTTTATCCAATTTCAGTGAAATATTTGCAACTTCTTTAACTTAATTACATTTTGGGTTTCCCGCCCCCCGGAAATCTCTGATTATAAATTTATTTACATGTTTCTATGTTCCTGCACCCCTTCATCTCTCATCCATTTTCCTCTGGTTATTCCTACCTGGCTAAATAACAATAAAAAGTGGCTAATAGCAGCCTCTCATTACAAGACATAACTCATAGTTAAATGATGAACCTTCACCTAAAATGTATGAAACCATGTTATGTTTGTAACCACCAGTGAAAGGTGTCAATTCAAATACTGGATCAGGGGTTAAAAAAAAAAAAAAAAAAAAAAAAAGCAAATTTCTACACTCCTACTCCAAAAACAAGGGCTAGAAACTTGCTACTTGAAAAAAGTTGAGATTCTTACACGATCAAACTTTAGGAACAAGGTCTTCCCATCCCATCATGAGACTCACAGTATGCATCACTGAACAGACAAAACTCTTGTCAGTAACCACCAAAAGTATCCCTAGGTAGGGATGAAATAAAAAAGAAAAAAAAAAGAAAATGGAAAAGGAAAAAAAAAAAAATAAACAGTTTGGCTTTCTGTAGATCTCCAATTACTTAAGCCTATGGCTTCATGGCCTTCCTTACAAAAATATTTACTAATCGTATTCTCTAAAGAGAAGTCATTTATTTTCATGGAGAACAACAAAAAAAACCATCAAAACCCCCAGAACTTGTTGCTAACAAATGTAGATACAATAGGTTTTGAAAAGTAGGGCAACACCACAAAGCTTGTTATTCACTAGCTAGCTATACAGAGTAAACCAACAGTTTAGTACGAATACTCTAATGACCGAAAATACTTGAGAATGGATCAAATGGAAACTCACAAAGGACTCTTAAGAAAACAAATTCAGCAAAGCTAAGGTCTCTCTGAAAGACATGTGAAACTGAAGCCCTAAACATGCTACCCTGCAAAACTATTTGTTTGACAGAACATTTCCAAATAAAATTCATGTCACTATTATATTGGCCCTTGAAATCTCTAAGTCAATTTACTGATGCATACAACTGAAACCGATTATTCAATTCTGTGAAAACTTTCTCTAACTCTGCATTTCTTCCCTGTGGACAAAAATCTACCTTAAAATCATCAGGCTGCTAAATAAAGTAAATCTTCAAGTTCTGGGGTTTTTTCTTCTTCGGCTGTGGAAAATTCTTCAGTCCTGTGCTATACTTAGAAGCAATGGAGAAGATTCAGAAACTTCACTCTGAAAGACATTCCAGTAAGTGGGGGGACGGGACCCAACCCTCACTCATTCCTTCCTCTGAGCAGCGTACCTTTACTTTCTGCCACTCATTGCTCTTACCGTGAGGGGGCTGGTTTGTTTTTAAATAACTGTTTGCCTGGATCCCCCTGCAGAAATCCTGGTGATAGGAGAGTGTGAATGCCACTGTCAGATTATGAACAGATGAACTGAATCACTATCACCAACTACTACAAAACACAACTTGGTGTCTAGGTTTAAATAAGAGAATCCACCTATGCCTAAAGTTTCTGAATAAGGAGCAAGGTATTTCAGTCCTCATTCCTATTCTCAGTCTCTCAGTTTTTTGCTTTCGTTGCCCATAGAACAACTCAAGGATCAAAAATTATTCTCTCTTGCAACCTTCTTCTCTAAAACCCCTTTTGGATTTCATTCTGATCCTCTTCTGCCCGATTCTACTCACTTGGGATGTTTATCTATGTAACATCTTGCTTTGTTCTACACAGTTCTTGCTATCCACTATGCCAAAGCAGAGAGGAAACCAAGCCAACTTCATCTGAGAACAGTAGAGAAGTTCCTTCTAGTGGACTATGGCATTTGCGCACGTGACTGTACAAACTCACAGCTTTGCTTTTCCTAGTATGAGATTTAGAAAGGTACTCTCTGCTCCGGAACTTTGAACCTCCTCATCTCTGATTATGAACAGGAAAGAGACAAATTAGCAATTTATCTGTTTATGTCATTTCTAGAGGGATCTTGCCTATTTGTCCACAAAATATGACTATGAAGACAGAGCAAAACTAGAAGAAGAAAAAGTTTGTTTCACAGTGGGCTGCACATCCTGTACAGTAGAGTATCTCCCCTCACTCTGAGCGAGCCTAGCAGTGCTAATATAGGTTCTTATTTGCAAGAAAGCCATTTATGAAATCAAACACATACAATATCTTGATAAAAAAAAAAAAAACAACAAACATAACCAAGGGACAATAAAACTGACTGGGAAATGTGTACACTTCCTGATAAGCCAATGTATCTTCCTTCGCTTGGTCAAATTACAAGCAACATTCCTTTCCAGCACTTCATTCTGAGCAAAGCAAGACAGAGGGCACACAGTACTCCTAAGTGTGGGCATGGGGAGTGAAAACAAGAAGTGCCTGACAGTGTACACACGGAGTCTCACCTTTAAGAAATTTTAAAAACAGAGGAAGGAACCGTATTTACAGACAGCAATGCTCCTTGCCGTAAACACACTAGCAAGACCACCATAAAGCATCACAGTAGTCACCAATTATTTCAGAAAATTTCTTCTGAGAAATATAACCTCAGGTTATCCTGAAAATTTCATGGAGTCCGGGGTGAGGGGAATCCACTAAGTTCATCCATTGCAGCTCTGGTAAACAAGCTGGTATTTGATGTCTAAGCAACGATCTCATGCACTCCAGGAAATGACAAAAGCGTGCAACCAGATAAAAGTCACAAAAGTTTTATCTTTCAATAAGAAGTGGAGTAGGTGTAACTACACATTTCCATTACCTGGTTTAAATAAACAAAACAGACTGCTTGCTTTCAGTAGCAAAGACACCGGCAATACAGTAACCAAGTACGATATACAAATAGTTTCTCTATTTCAGCTTAGGAAAGCAACAAGCTGGCATCCTAATGGCTCTGATCTATACAAGGCCTTGCATAGAAGCCTTCTTAGTAGACCTGCTATGATAATTAATATAACATTTTAAGTCCCAGGATTTATGATTTCAACTCATCAGTCAATGTCCAGGTCTTTCTGAACTAAAGGTGACTTGAGAGTTATATGCATAATCTATACTACCAATTAGCAGACTGAAATACGTATTTCAAATTAAAGCCAGCTTAAGCAAAATATATTTGAGGTTAAAAAAAAATAAAAAAAAAAAATAAAGGCTTTACAAAGCTGTACCTAGAAACTATTTCTTTGAAGTATTATAGATTTTTTTCTGAAGCGATGACAACTTTTTTCAGGACTGCTAGTATTCTATAGGTAGTAATGCTGAGCAAGTGCTGAACACGTGACTTTGTGCCCAAATAGGATGCAGGAACTCATCTTTAGGTCTAACAAGGAAAACTTATGTAGGAAAATTCAGTGACTCACACAAACCAGTATTTCTCTAGAGATTCGCAGTGACTAGAAAGAACAACAGGTATGGCTACGCTTCCTCACAGGCGCCATACAGAATTTCTGAATCTCAAAAAAACGTCTTCCCAAAAGGTAGGAAAATGTGTAAAGTACATGTTTCCACACCTACCCAAAAAAGTTCAGGCTTATATAACTTATGTGTTTTACTGAGTGATTAAAACCTGGATGAAGGCTGAAGTAAACTACAGCAAGAAAAGAAAATTAAACAAAAATGTCATTTCGTGTAACTCACCTCCCATTAACTGTAGTGTACTTGATCACATCTCCTGGCAGGACCACTAATAGTTCAATGTCTTTATCGATTACATTCTCTTTTTGTTCCATGATGAGGTTGGCTGATCCTGTGTCATCAAATGGAGAAACAGCAATGGGTTTTGTTTCAGAAGGAGGTGGTGGTGCTTTAGATTTTCTTCTGAAATAAATGGATAAAAATTAAAAGTCAAGTATGAATTTATACATATGATTCCATACTGGCAAGCTAACAAGTCTCGGAACAAGAATGAACCACACAAATCTTTTCACTCAGACTGTGTAAGTGATATGTGCGAGTATGGGATGAGAGAATATTTTAAACATCTGATCAGTGGTGAATAGAAGATACAACAGGCTAAGGTATCTAGCATATTTAAAAAAAAAAAAAAAAAACACAAACAAAACAAACCCAAACCCAATAAACATCAAGCCCAAAACAAAAAGGTTTTTTTTAATACAAATT
The DNA here is from genome assembly GCF_000708025.1 of Charadrius vociferus. Taxonomy (NCBI): domain Eukaryota; kingdom Metazoa; phylum Chordata; class Aves; order Charadriiformes; family Charadriidae; genus Charadrius; species Charadrius vociferus. Next base: position 5,527,385 of record NW_009646928.1, on the reverse strand, counting down.
TTAAAAAGGAAATTAATTCCTTTTTTCCTCCATTGGATTACGCAAAGAACCCTGTGTTCTCCAAACAGATTTACAGGATTAGTATAACAGAAATACTGTACTAATGCAGTAGGAAGCCAAATTGCACTGACAGCATGTTTAATATATAGGATAGATAGGTGGGGAATAATCACACTTCCCTCCCCAAATTTTCTTTTGATTTTCAAAATCATTCAAACAAATCTTACCAGCTCTAGTTTATTTACTTCTATACAGTAATAAAATAGCACTATAACCAATACTACTCTGTTGTAATATTTATTGACATTTCAGTCACATTACACTCTCATATTTTCCTCTCACCTACGCTGAGTTCCTATTTTAATTTTCTCATTATCCTTTCCCATCTTAGTGACAAGCCAGTGTAATCTTGAATGCAAAGAGTGATCACTACACAGGTTTCACTTATTTCACTTTAAAAAAAAAAAAAAAATCCAAAATGGTATAAAAGGAAAACTCTCTACATCTCTTAATATATTTACATTACAGTAGATTCTGAGGGGAGGACTCTCATGTCCTAAAACATATAGTCTAGCATCCCCTTTTATTCAAATAACTTTCCACAATTCACCAACATTGTCACAGGAAAAGACAGTATTATTAAGAATTTCACCATTAGAAACAAAACCAAAACACACTGTGGAGACACATTACCTCATAAGAACTTTTTAGTTTAAGAAACCATTCTTTTAAAAAGTTTGAATGCAGTGATATTCGCACAAAGTTAAAATACATTTAAAACTTAACGCACAACGGTTCCAAAAATATACTTGCAACTTAGATTCTGGAGCTGTACCAAAGCTTGTTTACTTTAAACATAACCAAAGAAATTAACTTCTATAATTGTCCTACAGAATTAAAACAAAAGATCTAGCGTACAACAATTAGAAACACACATCTTTCTTGGGAAAACAAAGTTTAAAGTCACTCACAATGAAGAGCAAACAAGGTCCAGAGCAGCATTGCAAAAGACGACTGTGTAATGAGACTTCACATGACCGATCTGTTGCTGAAAGTGCTTAGAGTTTTGAACTTCAGAACTCCGTGCTGAATAATTAACTATTCACAGCCTCTCAGAGCTAATCGGGAGTACTCACAGACCTCCAAACACACTGAAAGGATTCGCCATCAAAATGCATACCTTCTCTCCGTTAATGTTCTAAATTAGTCTCGGTGCACTCCACAAACAATTCAGTAAGTGTGGAGTTAGCTGCAAATTTAACTTTGGTCTCTACGGCAACTCACCCGGGTTGTTTCTGGGTTATGTGAACATTGCAAAATGTATGAATCAAACTTCTTTTTGCTCCTCCCTGACTTTTTTTTTTTTGCATGATTTTTAGCTGTCATAACTGCCCAAAAGAAATTATTAGCCAATACAGACCATTGATACAACTATTAAAAAAAACCCCAAAAACTAAAAACTCAACCTTTGACATTAATACCAAAAAATCCAAACCTAAATTGAAGCAGTACTGCTCTTCCCCTCATTCTTACATCTTTAAGTGCCTTCAAATGGTTGTTAAATGATATTTATTGCATCTGAACTCAGAATTTAATCTTTGAAGACTACATGCCACCAAGATTTGTTTGCAAATGCTAGTGGACTCTATTTCCCATTAAGAAGACAAATGCAATTTCAGTGCTGGAACTCTGCTATCACACGAGAGAGTGCTTAATCACACACAGCAATAAATGCACAGTCCACATCAGTAAAATGTGGCTTTATTTATACCATGTCTAACTTACACTATAGAGAGCTAGAACTGATAAAATACTCTTGTCAAAACTTGCGTACAACAGCTAGTTAGCTGAAGTTCCATGTATTTATAAAGAGCGCACACACACACACACACACGGGGTCAGGCAGACTAACAAGGTTGGACGACTCTCCACTTACACCACTGCAGAGCTATGTAACCTACCCATCTCCAGCACATCTGCACGTTCTTTACGGTTAGTTATGCTTACATTTCCCACCCCATGCAAAGGAGGAAAAAATCTCCAAGTATACTTTCTCAGAAGTTATGCTGAGATTTTGGCAACGTCTTATTAAACAACAGGGATCCCAATACTTTCGTTTTCTGTTTCCAGATGCCATGTCTCTTTTTTCTTCATTTTTTACCGATTCTCTCATCTCTCATTCTTAGCCCAATGGAGTTACATTTGTTCTTACAGCTTTTTCTTTTCTGGAGTTTGTGCCTGTATCTTGTGACAGGAGAGGCTGCCTGCCAGGTGATAGAAGCTCTGCATTCCCAGTGCCCCACAGCTGCTATTGGGCAGTACAAACAATTCAAGTTACCATGAGTAGCTCTACAGGTGCAAATCAAGAGCAGCAAGTGACAGGATGGTGGAAATAAAGTTGTAGGGGTAATTTTAACCTACAATCCTCCTCTCTTCTACTATGGAGTCTCCAAGAAGCTGACACAGGTGATTTTCTCACAAAGGCATCCTCCACACACCATTTTATTCAAACACGGAAAAGTAAAACCAGCATTACCCAAGTAACTCCAAGTCTACACCATCACTTCAAACACTTATCCTTCATAAAGAACAAACAAACAAAAGCCCAGTTCTCTCTTGCCTCTTCGCACCTCTACCAGGTACTCAGCAAACTAGGAGAGTTGCTGGTTTTTAATGAATTTGCCAAAAGGAGTGGTTAAGGTAGTTTCTTCTCCTGAAAAGAAGAAAACCCTTGATTTTTAGTAAGACAAAATAAAACTATAACAAAGGGAATAAATTCCCAATCATATAAAAATAACACTTTAGGGGTCAGAAAAAAGGTATTCAGTAAATGGTCTCACTCATAGCACCTTTCATGTTCAGATAGCTTCCAGATGTGCTAGGAGCTATGCAGACCTAGTCTAATTTTCAAAGTAAATATTAGAAGCAATAAGAACAACAAAAACATACTCTTTATTTTCATGGCCACTACAGAACTAAAGGAAAGCTGCGGGAAGAATCAAAGTACAGCTTATTTAGCTATGATATAGAGGGAGTTAAAAGAGAAATTTTAACCAAATAAGGGTACAACTCATCATAAAAACTCCTCTGGAAATTGAGCTGCAGCATCCTACACAACGTGGGTCCTCACTCCTTCCTTGTCTCCATAGGTCCCAGCCCCATCAACTAACTGACCTTCCTAACACCAGACATTAAAACTGCCAATCCCAACCCATCTGAAGAGATGTGCTCCCCACTGTTTATCACCAGATAAACAGTTCCAGCTGCCTATTACACTGCAACAGCTTGAATGACATCTTCTGTTTAATCAACTGCTTAAGATAAAGTAGAAAAAAAAAAAAAAAAAGGAGGAAAAAGAAAATATCTTTCCTCTGATTCTTCCAAGCCCTGGAAAAGGCAGCCAGAGGGACACCCACAACACTCTCACAGGGTCCCACAAACACAAGCTGGGGCAGCCTGGGCAGTTTGTACTTCCCTTGTTTCCAGTGCACCTGGAGCTCACTGCTTATGCCAAGTCCTTCAGCTCGCCCTCATCTTGTGAGAGTATATTGTTCCCAAGTGAATTCATATCTCTTAGAAATTTAAATTTCTGAAGTCCCACCTGCAATTCCCACCAGTCTTTGTGACAGAATACAGCTCCTCTAAAGACATTAAAGAATTCTTTCAGCCAAATGCAGATGGAAGATTTCACCATTTTGTTAAGAAAAACAGTAAGTCTTTTAAAATCCAATGCAAGGCCATAAAGTGAACATTTTATGTGTTTCAGATCCCTCTTCTACAAAATGAAGTATCATTGCTGTATCTCAATGTATTTCCTACTTGCTGAAAAAAATAAGGGTCAATGAATGGAACATGCGGAAGCCCTTTTCAAAAATAAATACTTACAAGTAAATAAATAAAGCATCTATTTATTCCATGCAACCTTTTTTTAAAACCAACAAGCTTTCAATTCCTGTTAGAAAGGTACAAGCAGTATATTTTTAACTATCAGTAACTAGAGAATGGCGCTTAAAATAATGAGAAATACTTGAACTTACAGTGACCTGGATATTACAGTTCTCACCAGCACTTCCTCTTGATAAGGATCACTTTCCCCAAAAATAATGGAGAAAAAGAGGAAATCTATCTGCTAGATTTGTGCACAACCAAAGGCTACAACATATACAACCCACTTCTTCAAATCTTGATATCAAGGAATATTAATGTTTACAGCATTTCTGATCTTGAACACAATTACATGAGACACAAAGACAGCCTGACAGCCCTCTCACTGAAATTATTTTGGGTCTAACCTCCAACATCAGAACTGTCCCTCAGGTTTTCTATAGCAATCACCTAAGACAGGGAAGGGCATCAGGGACCTCACCTGCAATTCAATGATCTTTTGGGTACCAAAAAATTTATTAAACATAGTAAAATAAAAATTTTCTACTGCACAACAGATGGACTTAAGTTTGTCAATTTGACTCATAGCACCATGAAGAATACTGCTTTATACAAAGAGCAACTACGCAATTTTTTTATATCAAACTTTACAAAATTATATACGCCCAAAGTACAAGCAGCACTTCATTTTATTTTCCCTCGAAGTCAGAGGGGGATATAGGGCTCTACTAAGATCATGTCACAAGAGGAAAAAGACCACTGCAATAAAGCTTCTCCTAGAGCTTTACTTGTCTTTGACCTCTTACCCCAAGCAAGTATTATAAAGCTTTCCTGATTATTACAATAACGCTACTCCACTGCTACGCCATAGTAGCAGACCGCCAAAACCCTGCACATCATCTGCTCAACCAAGGCATAGTTGAACAAGAGTTCAGGCCTACATTCAGTACATTTATATGTTCTGTTTACAATGATACATCAGTTTTGGCCAACAGATATACAAAATATTAAACCCCTAATTTCATCTATAAGCATTCCCAGCCCAATACTTACCTTTAATACACAACAAATTTGTGTTGTACAGTAAGCAAAGATCTTGAAAGTACCAACTTTCAACTTTCCCCCTGTTTATTCAGTTGCCTTTTTGCGGATTATGGTTTCACAGCACCACCACCACACATCTTCAAGATCAAACACCGCTTGCTAAGAAAAAGCTTGGAGACAACTGCAGCATTACTATCTGCTTGTCATTGTCCAGCAAAAGACTGAAGTTATCAATGCCAGTCACTCAAAAAATCACTGCTATGTGTTTCAGGCATATGTATAGATAACCACTTTTTAAGAGGAAAAAGGAGGAGGAGACAGGAGGAGGAGACAGGAGGAGGAGACAGGGGAAGTATTTCATAAGACATAAATGTTCAGTAATCCACATTCAATTAGTTTCCAAATCGGAACTCCTAAATTAGGACTTGATAATTACATAAATCAAACACATGAAAAATGGAGTGTTTTACAATAGTGTCTATTGTCTACAGGCCAGTCTGAAAAGCCAACTTCATCTGCAGTGTCATTATGGATGATATTTTTGTTTTCTTTTCTTCAGTGAAATGCAGCTCAATTTTCATTTTTATTATTCTTAATCTGAATACTAACAATCACATTGACATATCTGTTCCACGTGGACTATTTTTCTTTGAGCCTGAGAACAGGAATACACAGCTTTTCTTGTTACAGAGATTTTGTAAAGCCACTCTGCATAACCTTGTGATAGACTGAAATGAAGATACTCATGAAATACGACCATTGCTCTTCACACCCCTACCCCCACCAGTACAGCAAAATAGCCTATATATGAACTCAGGATTTTTCTATGCACATGATGCTTTTTTCCCCCATCTATGATCTGATACTTGGTACCTAGTCTCTTAAAGCAAAAAAAAGCTTCTTCCAGAGATCAGTGAAAACACAGAATTTAACAATGACCGATGTGTAATAAGGTATATATTTTCATTTGAGATTTCATTAAAAATCTGTATTTAAAACAAAACCTTACTTCAACAGCTACAATATATGCACTTCTATTTTCCTGTGTGCTATTAGCAAAGAGTAGAAAATTCCCAAGTCCCTAAATTATCTGTTCATCATTATGCAGAAACATTGCATGAAATCAGTTAAAGTCAACAGTGTCACGTTACATATAGCTACAACAGCAGATGTGCATGGTTATTGCAAGCACATATCTTAACATTTTGCAATTCTTGATGATGAGTCCACTTGCTAGCACATCTTTAAAATGGTATTTATTTCATACTACAACACAATTATCTGGATTTCTCATTTTCAGAGAGACTTCTCTTTCAGATCTTGGTTTCACCCGTTCCCATCTTGGCTTCTTCCAGCTCAAGTCTGAAGCTAACAGAGAAAGAACCAACTGGAAGTCCTTTGCTTTACGCTGCCCAATTAAATAAAAAAAAAACACTGCACAAAAAAAAAAAACCAAACCCACCCTAATTTTAGCTTTTTCCAAAAGCAGAAAAGGCTGTTTTGTTTATAAGCTTCTAGAGAGTCTCCCCCTTACTGACTGCTATGCTCAGAAAATTGAAATGAAAACATCACCTGGAACTATCTACACTACACCTTAACCGCCTTTCACTGCTGTCTGCTGCATCCTACCTCCTCCATACACACACATTTATAACAAGCTGCTTGAAAGAAATTCTAGAATTTTTTCAATCACTTAAAGTTTCAGATCATGAAGTCAAAAGTTACATTATAGTTGTATAAAACCACTCTCTGTACAACTATATTGTTCTTGTGATTCAGCAACTGAATTTAATACTAACTTGTACCAGCAAAAGTCTATGCATTTATAACATTCAGTAAGAACAAGGACTCACAAAATCCTCCTCCAGGGAAAGTACAATGACATCTATACAACACATTTTATGTTATGGCACACTCATTGGCAAATTACAGTTCACTGCTTAGATTCTCTGATGAGGGCTTAGAATGGGAAGTCCCTAACCTTATTTACTTTCTGCTACCTTTACAGTTGCATTGTCCCAGTTTTAGCTCTAATACTCCTCCAAATAAGATGGCAAGCCATCAGTCAAATCTAATGAGGAACAATGATCGCAGAAAAGAATATGCTTTCAGAAGCACCTCCAGATGAAAGAAAACCTCTGAGATAAAGAATGTCAAATAAACCATTCAGAGACTAATATAACATCTCAGCTGTTCCTGCTCTGTTCCTAAGAGTCACTCTGTCAGCTCCAGATGTTCAGTGATGGTTTGCCCTAAAGCTGCTATGAAAGAGAATTCGTACCACGACTGTCTGTAATTGGATTTGCATGGCAAGGTTTGAGGGGGGGAAGTTTGTGGACAGCTGTCTCCCGTGAGAGGGACCCCACACTGGAGCAGGGGAAGAGTAAGAATAGAGACCACATGGAACTGTAAATATAGAATTCATCTAAGAACTATTTTCATTTCATTCCTAATGGAGCTTTTTCACCATGTCTGGTATGCTCACGCTAAGATTAACCTGAAAACACTTATCTGTGGACTTTGCACAGAGTCTCTAAATCGCCATCACCTCTACTTCTACCTAAGGTTTTAAGGTTTAGTAGGCCTACTCATTTTCCATACCAGTTCAATAAATGAGAATTTGCATGGAATTTATTTCCGTACAGCTCTTGAAAATTACTAAGTTTTTAATTTTAGAGCTAATTGAATATATGACAATGTAATGTTTAAAAATCACACTCAAAGAACACTTTGCTGTTGCTCATGAAAAGCACCTCCTTTTGGTGGAACTTAAAATAATAATTTTTAACTGGAGTTTTGCTAGTTGAAATGTCACATTCTATTCATCTTGACTTGCAACCTTGCACACAGGTTTCTACACAAAATTTGGGTTGCCAGAAGTGCTGCAAAAAAGATTACTTCTAAGTTAGTTTTAACATACTGTAGTATTCTAATATTTTTTCTTAACATTAAGCAGCTCAAGTATTTGCTGTACCAGCCTCACAGCATCTATATAGCGTGCCTATCAGCCTTAATACTAGGCTTTCATCTCTAGATCAATGTCACTGTTTGATACACAGTCTCTCTCTTTATTTCTGCTATAAAAGCACTGGCTGGATGTTAAGATCAAGGTAAGCTTCAATGAGACTCAAGAACTGTCCATTCCTAGGTTATCCCTTCAAGCCAGGCTTACGCGACACATAGGACAAAATAAAGTAAAAAATATTTGCCATACCTGCTCCATAGAGAAACATGAGCTTTCAGGTCCTAAACTCATTCACTTAGTTATCTGGGGAAGATTCTGAGGTTATATTGTGTGGATATTGTGTCTATCAGGTAGTTCAATAGGTACCAAAAAAACCAAAGTTCAGAAACATATTTCAAGTTCAATTTCCAGGCAGAGGAACAAACACGAACAATTTGTAAATCTTTTGTGATAATGGGTTTTTTCACAGTGCACTTGTCTATACAGATTGCCAAGGCTGAAAGGAGATCAATATTGCAAGTAATACTGGTATTTTAAAAATATTAAATAAAAATAAGATGGTACTAGAAACGAGACACTGGGTGAATAGCGCTCTCAACACAAAAACGTGTTGTGCAACTGATATACCAACTGACATGCCAGCAGTAATGCTACGGGTGACAAGATTATTAATAAACTGATCTTTGAAGATTATCTCTACGGGTTTACTCAGTGAGGTTCCATCAAAAAACAAATCATCTTTAAGTGTTCTCTTACTTATGCCTATATTCAGATTACTGCTACAACAAAACCAAAATATGTAAAATAGCTATGCTTCCACTCTCTTTCCACAATAAATTGGATCAAGAAAACAAGGCATCCCTGGAATCAAGACATATTTTCAAAGCTCCTGCTAGAGAAAAGTTTCTCCTAGTCAATAGGATGTGTGGAATCACCCCCTAACTAGCCTCATAGCTCTGAAGAAAAGAATTTTTTTAAAAAAGTCTTATCCTAGAGAGAAATAAATCACAGGACTAGGACGGTAACCATGACAGTAAGGTGAAATCTTAATGGAATCTTCGGACGTCTGGTTCACACTAAAAGCAAGAAAGCAGCAAATGAATCCTCCAGTTTCCTCCAGATCATTTGGAACAGACATTTGCCCGTCTGATTGTCTGTCCCCATGGCAGTGGCAGTCTTGAAAACAGAAGAGACTGTATTCGAGCCATAATTCATGCAATGTTTTCTCTTATTACAAGGAAAAAGGGGAGATTCAGAGGCAACGTAAACAAAAATCTCTATGGTACAGGCGTGTTTTTAATTGTGCCCCTCTTAGCATGTAAGAGGCACCAACTCCAATATAAGCTTATGTAACGTAATTAAGTCAAGTACAAATTTACAACTTTTCTAGAAAAATGATTCACTCATTGCCCTTCAAAGCCAAATCATAACTATTATTACGACGACCTTTTCAAGCTCACTTAAAACATGAAAGACGACCCAACTGCTGAGCACAGACAGCCATTGACTTAGTGTTGCCTTACACTGTCCAACAAAACATAGTTAGCTCTTCTCTATGCATAAGAATTGCCTCACTGTTAGGAAGACAGCCAAGAGCTCAGAATCCTAGCAGGCAACAGAGGATAAAAAATACTTTATGCTCTAAATTAGCATAAATTTTATTATTATTACTGAGGAATTATAGAAATGCGTTCTGATACAAAAGTTCCTTTACAGCACATTCTGTTGTGCCAAAAGAAGCAAAAAATAAATTAAAAAAAAAAAAAACACAACACAAAGGGGAAGAGGTGTAGTGGAAAATTAGTTCCAACAACGTTACTTCTAAGGAGGTTAAGAACTTAAGACTTCTGAAATAAATAGGGTTAAAACAAAGTACAAATACAAACTTGGCATGTCCAGGTGCAACATACCTCTGCAGTAAGCAGATACTTATATCTTTTTGCAACCTTTTCACAAAGTATCGAATGCAAAAAATAACCCAGATTTACTACCAAAAGAAAGTACAAAAAAAACCTGAATGACATTCAAAACTATTAAAACTTCCTATGAGTCACTTAGCCTTTATTATATTTACAATTATGAAAACAGACTGACAGAAAGGAAGGAGCAGGGAAGAGAAAGCAGTAAATCTGTAACAGTAATTGAGTAATATATAACTGGCTGAATAAACAGGAAAAGAAAACAAAGAGCAGCTTGAACTGAAAGGGGGAGCTTAACCTTTGATACACTAATAAATCTAACATGCTTAAAACTCAAGCAAACGTATGTTACCTCCACTAGGAACAAACCCTCAAATCTTTTTTCAAGAACTGCTATAAAAGGATGTTCATACAGATGTTTTTCTCCCATGACCAGTAAGAAAAGTTCAATTAAGGGCTCTCAAATAGAGCAAAACCTGAATCTGCCCTTCTGGCCGTTATCTCCTAGTCATGAAAGCAGATGTAACACCACTGTCTTTTCAAAGCCTGCAGATGAAACACCTAGCTCTGCTCATGGCTTTTTCAGCTGCTATTCTGAACATCAATAGAGGTAAGAATTGTCAATTTATCTGAGGTTTTCTGCTGCTGCTTCTCTCTCCTGTTCAAAATCATGTTTCAGAAGTAACACTGGAGGCAGGCACTGGATGGATTTAGAGGTTGGGAAATGTAAGGAACAGAAAAGCATCGTCACAGTGGCCAGGAAAGAGACTAATACAGACCCTTCCCTTTTTCCTCACATACACACATCTCTCAAATATAGCTATGTGGGTGTAGGTGTGGGTGGGCAACAGATAAAATAATGCAGGACAGCAGCTAGGAAGCTCTGCAGTAACAACAGGGAAGACAAACTTAACTCCTGTTTCCTTTTAGCTGCTACAAAAAGTTGGGTTCAACTGCGACAGTCCCATTTCCCAGCTGAAGGTTCTGATACAGGAAGAATAAGTGAGCCAAGTACAGTTATGAGACTTTGGAAAGCACTGCAGCTAATTTCTGAGTTTTATGCAGGTGTTTGGAGTAGAACAAACTTTCTCCCTTGTAGAAAGCTCTTCAGCCACCTGGAGCCTTCTCTTAGCAGTTATGTCCTTTAGCTACCTAAGTTTGGTAAAAGTTCAAAATGTTTTGTACGTTTGCACAACCAAGAAATAAGAGGGTTTAGTTAACTGGAGAGCAGACACGATATTAAGCATCAGAAGAGAACAGGAAGCAGGGAAAGGTTCCTATCCTGAACAAGAAGCTTAAAAAACCCCAACATATATACACACACAGAGATGCTACGTGACACATGAAGAACGGACAGAGTTCCTACACATACAACCATGTCAGCAAACAAGGCATCCTAGTTCATTAAAGGGGGGGGGAGAAAAAGAATTAAGCCCAGGCTAAGAAATCGTATTAAAACAAGCCTTTTCTTTACGAGATTGCATGAGAAGCATCTTCGCAGTTAATGTCCTGAAAACGAGGATGTAATAAAGAGGTTTCTCCCGAAGTATGAACAAGGTAGCTTTAGTTCCCCAAACAGAAGCACCAAGCATCTTGGCCTAACACTCCTTGCAAAACTAAGGAGAAAAGCTCCGAGTATCTACCTACCTGCCACCAAATTCTCCTGCTCACCTTTCACAGCTTCTTCCTCAATGCTGCCTCGCCTCCCCTCCCTGCATCCTCCTCAGAAAGCAAAGTGGGACACCGTCGTACCTTCAGGAACAGGGTTGCATTTACTAGCTACTCAAATGTCAGTGCTGCTGCTAGAGCCCAAGCCTCATCTCTTACGCACTGTGCGAGGGGAGATGGGTGGTACAAAGCACAGCCAGAACTATCCCAGCTCTCTTCATAGCATAAGCCCGACCAGCAGTTTTCATAGCCACCTTTGCTGCTGCTGACAGCGGAAGCTCCCTCCCCTTTGTCCTACTTTAAGTTAAACTCCCTCATTGGTTGGCAATTCAGGGGCCCAAATGAATGCTATTTTTTCTGCCCCGAAACTCATCCCTATCTATACACAAGAGCTGCCATTAGGCCCCTTCTCTTTCTTCTGCACACTCACTATCCCCCAGATCCACTTCTTACTGGATTCTTGCAACAGGCAAGGAAGGAAGAAGACATTTCTTTATGAAAGCTGGCTCCCTGCATAATGGTGGTAACACCAAAGCTGGTTTGGATGACCTATTACTTCTGTAACAAAACCTCTGCTCTTTCTGAAAAAGGGTACAGGGCTTCAGCATTAACTATAAAGTAGGAAAAAAATCTTTACGAAAGGGAGAAGCGTACTTCTTACTAACCTGTATAACAATTATAATCAGCAGCAGCAGTCTGCTCTGAGGAATGCAGAGAAACTTTCCTATACAATTATGCTGATGAATAACTTGCTGTAACTGCTATACTTCACTCCCGTATTCACCCCTCAACCTTTTCAACTTTCACTATCACAAGTTTACACCCAGTATTTTCATTGCTGAGTTTTTAACATATTAACATATGACTCAGTGCCAGAAGCCTACTGACTTTTACAATAAGTTCAACTGAACAAGATTTCTTAAATTCTTTCTTTGCTGCTGTAAGCAAAGTGCATCTTGGCATTGCGCACTTATTTAGGTATTTAGTCTATTTCATCTGTTTGAATGCTTTCCATGATAAATGAAAGTGATATATAAAATTCAAGGAATACACAGCGAGGACTGTACTATATTAAACACTAAAGGCATTGACTTTTACAAGTTATTACAAATAACAAATGTTTTTCTTCCAAACAAAATTTTAGATCAAAATCAAATGAAAGACAATCGAAGTCAGGAAAGTCTTACAGTCTGCATGAAATAACAACATTCCTCATTGAAAATAATCTCAATAACCTCATTTGAACTTCTAGGCCCCAATTATGAACTTAAAGTAAAATAGGGAACAGCTTCTATATCCAGAAATGCACCACTGAAATTTCAGCAGTCCATCCACATGGATAAATTTACAGGTCTTTATACGCTCTCATGTTTGAGCCAGAAATGAGATTTTAAAAAGCTTTTGCACCTTGGACTGGAAGAATTACAGACTTTCTCTAAAAACAAGACAAAACACATTGATAATTCTCTTTCACAGGCCTTTGTTTGAGCTCTGGCAATTTATGTACTGCCCTAAACCGGAATTCTGCTTTCCCTCAAAGAGCAATGACTTAAATGCTGCTGCAGATATATAATTGTTGGTAAATATTTTTCCTCACAGCAGGTGTTGGGACAAGTTCAACCAAACAGGCAAGGAAATGCTGTGTAAATACCAACATTTGCATCCTTAGTCTTGCAAAATATGTGTCTCTACAAACACTTCCAGAAATCCCATTTACCCCAACTAGAACAGTTCTGTGGGTCAAAGTTTTATCCATGTATAGCAAACAAAATTATTGTTAGTATGACACTCCCCAGTAAGATAATACAAGTTCTAGTTTGAAGCCATTCTGCTGATCAGCTAAACAAGGAGAGGGAAGAAGAGGAGCTCAAATTGATTAAACTACTTTTCTGCTTACCTCCAAGATAACACAGGTTTTTCTTCTCCATCAAAATCAAGTGAATTTCTTTCAATAGCATATGTAGGTAGAAGGGACGGAGTGTGTGTGTGCATGGCAAGCTCACTGTTTTTCCCTTCACTACTGGTGACATCAGTAAGCCTACCTATTTATAATCCCACCACCTGACCAAACAGCCTACAGAGTACATCTAGAGATTTGTATAGCCATTAATCCTGTCATATCTACTTCAGCCAATTCAAAAGAGAGCATTAAGTAGCTTTGTTATGTCTTCTGTGGCTTTACACCATAAAAAGCATCCAATCCTGTTTTCTGTGCCACTTTTATTTTTGCAAGACAAGTTTAATGGGGAGTTTTAGAATTAGGATTCTCCCTTCTCTCTTTGTTTTTCAGCCTTCCCTGTTTCTCCATCTGTAAGATACCCAACTAAACAGTTCAGGTGAGCTAATTTTAGTGATCAGTGGAATACTTAGGCAGCAGAGGCAAATACCCATTTACCTCCAGTGAATTTGATCATCAGTATTACCTACAAAATTATTGAAGCTGAGGATCTTGCTAAATCAATTGCACAAACAAAAATACGGTATTTATGCTATCAGGAAAACAAAAAACAACTTTGCAGTGTTTGAAGTAGGATAAATTACAGAAGTGTGACTTCATTTTCAATTAAAAAGAGAAGCTGCTTAAAAGCAATTCTCAATTCAATGACCTCTTCCTAAAGTCAAACCTAATCCATACATCCATATGAGGACTGCTTCCAATTAAGTCTGCCCAGGGAATGGAAAGGAATGCAGTCAACAAACTCTTTTGGGCAAGCACTACCATCAACAGCAACATCCCGCAGGTTCCTGTCATTGGTAAATGTGTCTTCCAGCTCCGTATCAGGCCACACAGTGTGTTGAAGTGGCTCACTTCACTGAGAGGATAACATCTGTGTGAGTGCCCATGTGCTGAGTGAGCAACATTACTGACAATGCCTTATCTAGCCTCTCTTACCTGAGAGGTCCTGTCACCAGTATCCATCGCCCATCATGTCAGACGAAACAGAAATCTAAGTCAGTTTTACCTAATGTGTGTAAGGTTGAATGAAACAGTCAGATCAAATGCTGGTTGTGTTCCAAGTCAAATGCACTCTGCAACCAAACTTCAAGAGTTAATAATACAAAGAATAGAAATCCTTGAAGCAATTTTAATTGCTTGAAAAGCTGGGGACAGCAATAATGCACACAGCCAGACAGGCAGAACTAGACTGCCAGTAGAAAAAGTTTCAGTGCAGACAGCGTTATCAACGTTGTCTAAAATACCAACACATTCCCTATGGCTAGGTATGTCCTACACAGGACAAAGCATTTGGGAATTCTACTTGGAGGTATTAATTACTATCTGCGTCTAGGGGCTGTAGCTACAAATATTCAATTAATATTTACAATCATAAAATATCTGATGATTATTTTTTTTTTTTAAGTTCTACTGGTATCTTGTGGTACTAAGTTTTACATATTGTTTATCTACTTAGCAAGTCCCTTCTTATGGCTATCACATATTAAGTAGTAAATTTATCACTGCTGAAAAATCATGTGGTTTTCATTCAGGGAGTCACCAATGGAATTTAGTACTATTGACCATGATAAGCAAGGGTCCAACATTTCAGATAATTTTAAAGAGAAGAAAGGAAAGGTTTTCCATTTCTGCAAGTATGTGCCTGGCTACTTCCCTATTTCCCCTACATCACACAAGGTTACTTTTACTTTTTCCCCCCACTGATATCACTCAGCATATGCTACTAGTTGGTTTTGGGTTTTTTGTGTTTTTTTTTGTAAGTTCCTAGAACACTTGGGCAAGGTAAAATGTTGAGAATTTTAAAAGATGGGGTGGGAGGAGAGCTTAGACAGGGTATTAGGGAAAAAACCCAAACATCTAAGGGAAGGGAATTAAATCGTTTTGTTAGAAATTCTTTAGGATTAGAATTTTAAAATGCTTCTCATTTTTCCGTAAAGCATCTACTTACACTACTCATCTTGGCATTGCTGTATTAGCAAACATTCCCTAAAAAGGAAACAACAACTGACTAGTATCAGCACCAAAAGGGAATGCATTTGAATAGATCATGAACATGGAATTTATTTTATTTCTTCTGTGTATGCTTTACAAGAACTAAACAATCTAATTTTGCTGAATACAATGACACTATAGTGCTAAATACAAAACACTTTCTAAAGAGGTCTCTGTCTATGTCACATTTGTAGTACAGATATTTCATGCTCTTAAATCTACAGGGTTGTTTCCAAGACCAAAAGGATACGAAGACTTGCATATACTAGTGAGGGCAGCAAAACAGAGGCTTCCCAATATTCATTTTTGGATCTTTAATACTGTCAGATCCACTTGTCTGTGATTACCCAGAGCATTGAGTATTTCTGCACTGGGGGAGAAAACAAAAAAAAAACCACACAACAAAACCCACAAACCTCCAAAAGCCCAACAGGCTGTTAGAACTCAATGGATTTGTATCAATTATCTGCACAGGCAAACGCTATTCAAAATTATTATCTTTTTTATAAAAAATCCCCTACAGGGACACATCTGTGAAGCTGGGAGCTCTTTGAACCTATTGTCTCTATTGTTATAAACAAAAGACTGTTTTTTAAAACTATCTGGTATTTCATCTAACCCTGAAATAGTAATGATTATTTTTTTTTCAATAATATCCACGACAAACTAAAGTCTGAAAGCAGCAAGAATAGCAGGAAACCTGGATTACTAGGCCAAGAATAGGCATTCTTCCAGATTAAATTCTTGCTTTATTAAATGCTCTATTTCTTCAGTTGCTTTGTACCTACTGAGATGACATCTCATCTGTGATGGATCAACACAGTCAAGTCTCCAGGGAAAGGCAAATAGTTTTGTTCTATCAAAAAGAACTGGAGAAGAGAGCATAGACAGAGGCTTCCAAATGGCTTGGAAGCAGACCAAGAACTTGTTTTTCTTATGCAAGTCACACATCAACAAGGGAAGTTGATTATAGATTGTATAATAACTCGACATTAAGGGGGACTTAATTATTTTTCCATTAACAACATTTGGTTTAAGGATTTTATGCAGTATCATTAGACAATTCTATTTCATGTTCACTTTTCACTTACTTGGAACAGTTAGAATGCAACAAATTGCTATGTGTACAAATGGTAAACATAAGAACATTATGTCCCTTATATGGAAACCATATCACACCTTTGACCATCCCTGATGATCCTCTCTAAACCTTCTGCAGTTCTGATATCCTTTTGTAGATGACAGCAACCAGAACTGTGCACTGTATTGTCAGTACAGATATTTTTTTTTCTGTAAAATCCTTCTGCAAGTCTTCAGAATCATGTCTCCTCTCATTACTGTGAATAATAACTTTTTACTGTCACCAAACTGCCACCTCACTATTCAGCACTTTTCTACATTATGAACATGTTGAACTACGAGTTCCAGCATATATCACTGTGGAAGTCCAAGTCCTTCACCTTCATAGTAGACCACTTGCCATACCTTATTTTGGGAAAACTATTTAGCCATGCAAAGTCTATTGTCTTATGCCATGTTTGTTTAGTTTTCCTAAAAGGCTTTAGGTTAGAGATTAGCAGAAGCCTTTGAAAGACTGCATCAGCTGGCTTTTCCTCATCCATTTGGTCAGCACAGCACACTTAAGACTCTTTTTATATTTTTATAGCATTAAGACATTTACATTGTAGATATACTGCTATATCAAAGAATTCCTCATTTTACCTAACTGTGCTTGTTGCATCGCAGTGTACAGAAAAACTGTATATTCAGCCACCAAATTTCTAGTTTGTCTTGAATAATAAGGTAGTGCTTAAGAGCCCTCACAGAAGCTGTGCTAGTTGCTCTGCAAACTCAGGACAAAAAGAGAGCGCCTACTTAGAAAACTTCTGGGGACAAAAGGACAAGCCCATATTTTGGGCTGCCTGTCCACAGCGCGACTTCCCTTAAACTGCTGCATCACCCTTCCACCTCTATATCTCAAATACAACCTTTTATCCGCATTTTCACATCATAGATCACTCCTCTCTACTCAGGACAAAAGGTAATATGCAAACATTAGCACATTTTATGACCTTACTGAGTCATATTTCATCTCAGCTGCTAGCTAAGGATCTGCCTCACTATCCCACAGTTGGTTTAGTATTTTCTTCTGTGGCAATTCTCTTCCTGAGAGCAATTTCTGTAACTTTTTCCATGGGACCACCACTTTCTTCTCACCTAATATTCTACCTGCACTACACCTATAAACACCTGACATTCAAGAATCCATAATATTTATTGGTAAGTGTGTGGTAATACATTACAACTTCCCTCCATTTTAAGGTCAAAGCGAACCATAAGTCAAGGGACTTGAGAAAGTTTGTATGGATGAAGCGCTATAGAGGAACACAAGGAAATACTGGAGAAAAAGAACCCATAAAAAAAAGAGCATACAAGTGTTAGGGTAAAAGGACCAGCAAAAACCCCAGCGTCTGATGATAAAATGCTTCAATTCATGCTCACTATCTAAAGAGGATACTAATAGATGTTATTCAGAAATGTTTATTTACTTAAAACCAAAAGAACTGTAAATTGCAAGACAATCCCAAGCTTCTGAGTTTGGGCAATTCAGACCTGTTTGAGAGAATATGACACTGAAAGAGGGGTCATTAATTGCCCAGAAATTACTATTTTGGAAAGTCAGCACCTCTTCCTCCCCAAGTATTGAAGTTATAATATAGAAACTGTAAACTAAAAAAAATACATCATTTAAGGGATAAATGACACATTACTCCAGTAGTACTAGTAGTGCCACAGCACTAGTGGTTGCCACAAATAAAATACAAGAAATAAGACACAACTAGAGTTGTAAATCGGGGGATTTTTTTTCCTAATATTTTTCATGTCAACTTGGGTATGGCTGGGTAACAGATGGTATATTATGTTTTTCCTGCTTTGACACAATTTAAAAACAAGCTACAGATGGCTATAATGAAATCCTCATTAACACACTCATATTTTCACATTTTAGTATAGCAATAATGAAACTTTCAGGTCTGGAATTTCCTGTTGGTTAATTAGTGGTTAGGTTAATAGCCTGAGGAAGTGCACAACCCAAAAAGTTTCCTTATTGTTTAATCATATAATTACTATATTCATATTTCTGGGAAAGCTCTCAAGACAGATTTGATGTCACAGTAAAGCTACCTTTATAACCCTCCCTCTGTGAAGCAAGTGTATTATTTTATTTAGCAGAGTGTGTAGGCAGGAAAGCCATGAACAGGCCTAATTCAGCTGCCTCTCAGAGTTTCAGCTTGTTTTTATTTTAGAGATACCAGCTTACAATTACAGACTTCTTCAAATACATATTACACCAAACACTCTACAGAAAAGCTAGGATCAACAAGTCTTGGTCTATTGCTACAATATTACCATAAAATCATTGATTAATGTTTAAATAATTACTTTTTTTTAAATACCAGTTTATAGTCCTCCACAAAAGTTTGAAACACGATATATATTTAGCAGCACACCAAGATATCACTAAATCTGGGATCTAGAAAGAGAAAAATAAAGAATCACCACAAATCTTGTACTCAGGTTATTTCCATAAATGAAGCTGCTGCTGTAACACAGACAGACATAACACTAGCTTTAAGTTAAATAATATGATTAAAATAGTAGTGAGAGATGTGGTATTCCCAGCTAAAAGCCCTCTGGGGTTTAGTAACCCACACACCAGTTACTAACTAATGACACTGCGCCTTCATTACTGTGTTACCTACCGTAAAAGATTAAAGTTGCAGTGAATAGCCATACCCACACCCCAGTCACACCATCACTGGGTGGTACAGGCGTATCCCTAGATAACCAATACCTGCACTGGTGCTATGGCACAAGAAAACTGGTAGATTGGCAGAACCAGTTCACAAAATATTATTGAATGTTATTGTTGGGTTTTTTCCATTTTTAGCTGCCATCATTAAAAATCTACACTGAGAAAAATGCAGCACTCTTCTACAAGCAGTAACATCCTGAGTTACCAGCAAAGACCAATGGAAACAACTGTCTTGCTTTTTTGAAGTGCTAGAGGTTCCAAAGAGGATAGCTACTGCCAAGCCATCATGAAAGGAACATAATGTGGAAAACTTGACTTGTGACTGAAGTTATAGTTAAAAAGAGAGAGAGTATCCAACTATTTAAAAGTTGTAATGCTAAAAATGTCTTCTGACCCCCCAAACTCTCTTAAGACAGAGAACCACAGGGAAAAGAGAATTTGGATTTTCTAGCACACACCTTATTATTTAACAAACACATTATTATCATTATTATGACTATTCTGCAAGATTCTGGAGTCCTATCATTTCACCACAATTTATTTAGACAACATTAAGGAGAACTGAAACAGTATTATCTTCCTTAACCAGCGGAAGCAGGAGCCAAACACAACAAAGACTTTCTGGAACACTAAATGTCACTATGGGATTCAACAATCAAATGTACCCAAAAAACAAACAACTGAAAAAAAGCCCTCAGTGTTTTTGGATATCTGAGAATTACAGCTCCAAACAGAGTTAACTGTGCTTCCTTAAATCACTCTCAGAGACCTAGAAAGTTAATCAAAAAATGACAAAATAAAGTTCCCACAGCGATTTCCTTCTGGAAAATCCCATGCTTTAATTCCGAAACTTTCAGATCCAGTTTCACATACAAGTTTTCATAATCATATCCATTCCTTGACAGAGTAGTCTGTACTTTGACAGATCTTTTTATGGCACTGTTGCTGTAAGGAATTTAGATGTAGCTTTAATAAGAAGTTGAAGAAGTTTCTTGTTCTGAATGTTTACACGTAGTTAATGCTGTTTTTAAAAACCTGTACCTCTGGTCAGGTTTAGTAACACTCACTCTTCTCCTCCCAAAACAAAAATTTAAAAATAATTGCAATGTTTCAATGCTAAACAGTTCGTGAAGCAAGGACACCTTGTGTTTGCTTCATCCAGCACTCACTCAGTTCTTCAGAACTGCGTATCTGGTGGCGTTCTCTCAATCTTTTGAGTTCCTGTGCTTATCAGATTTTTTTTTCAACAAAAAAATCAAAAGAACAAAAGCAAACTCTATACTACAGTTACAAACTTGGTCATGCAAGTTTCAGGTACTTCCTCAAAGTGAAAAAAACATGAGGCAATGGAAAAATTCTACAGTTAATCACTCTGGGATCAATACTAAAATTTGTAATGAAAAACCCTCCCCTTTTTAATGATGACATCAAACAATTCTGATGAGAGTTTCTTTTACAGGAGCTGAAACTGATTCACAGGACATTCATTCCAAAGAGGTAAGAAGCCATCTGGGGAGCAAAAGCCCATGGTTGCAAAGATGGCACAGGGGAAGGACCATGCCTGAGGTTCCCTGCCACCCATAAGACAGGAATGAGGAAGAAAAATACAGTGTTCTTTCTTACTTAATATGCACACAAACAAGCTCCTTAATTCAGATAAGCACGTATCTTTGGAATCAGTATCACAGACAACTAAACTGGGAGTGTTGCATACCAACTTCTGGAAGGGGCAGCTAGTCATGCTTGGAGATTCTTTCTAGCCTTCAAAAGAAGAAAGCTCAAATCAATGAAGTTGGAAAAAAGAGAAGAAAATATGCCTTCCAAAATACATACTTCATTCCAGATATAGCAGAGACAGTATGGCACCATTAACAAAACATTTTAAAATATCCTCAAGAAGATCAAACGTTAACAGGTTAGGACCCTGAAAGTGCTATTTGTGCCATTATGATTTAAAATAAATACATATTTTAAAAAGCCTGGAGTTTGGTTTTGTCTGCTTCAAACCATAATTCTAGAGTAATATTCAGAAGTGCAAGTGCTCCAGTCATACTCAGTATCTATTACACATGTTACAGTATTGGGGAATTTTTCAATTTTATTTTTAGAAAATCTACAGTATAATCTTAGAAAAATGCTCCTGCCATGAGCTATTATGTGGAGGGAAAAAACCCGACATCTTTTACATCAGCAGAAATTGACAGAGCTCATTTTCCACCGTTCTAACATTTTGCTAGAACGCCCACTTGAATGTAGAAACCCTCCTTGCGCTACCTCAACAGTGGCTCATAGGCTCCTTCAAATTGCTACTAGATAAACCAGATATTCTAGAAACTAGGTACACCACCCTTTATTGCATGGGTGTACAGCTCATCACACAGTGCTATACCACTTGTGCAGCCTGTCTCCTCTGTGCAATAGTACAAAACAGGTGCTTTACAAAATTTTCCATGTTAAAACATCCCAAGTTCTCATAAGCTCTTCAGAGAGCAGGACTGTCAGCTTGATCTTCTACCTAATCAGAAAAAAAAAATTAAAAGACATGATGTAAGCATTCAAACACTTCTATTTGTGTGGAGTGCAAATACTGAAATCCCATCAAATGGAAAAGCTTACAAAGAACACAACAAATTAAAGCAGGAGGAAAAAAAGTAGTGCCGACAGCACAGTTTAATGAAGATGAGTTCTACTGGACCAAAAAAAAAAAAAGGAAAAAAAAAAAAAAAAAAGGAGGCAGAAAAAGGAAAAATCGGAAAATATTTGCTCAGGCACTAAGAGGCCTATTAACGCCACTCTAAGTTCACAAATGTTTCTAGGTGTTTTCTTCATGTGCTGCTAAAAAAAACCACCACTGCTTTATTGTAGAGTGATGTACCAGTCAGAGAACATTTGGTCTGCTTACCTGACAGTATCTACTTTTAAACTCAGGCACACAACACACCAAGGTTTTATGATTCAGTGTTTTACTTTAGCCCTGTAAATTTTGCAAGCCTTCAACAGAAAGGCAAACATTTATGGTAGGTGGCTATTTCAGGCCAATTTTTTTCTATCAAACAAGAAACAGTCTAAGTTAGACACAGCATATCACCAAACTGAAGGAACAGCATGTATCAACACTAGTTTTTTGTTTGGCGTTTTGTTTTCTCCTCCTCTTGTGGACTGTTTATAAAAACCAAACAGCATCTTTTAATCAAGGTTCCTAAAGACAGAATGTTTCATAGGTGAGCTCACGTGACAATTTTTTAAATCTTATTTTAAAGAAAGATATAAACAAAAGTACCTATTAAAAAAGATATGGAAGGGCCTACAGCTCGGTCATGAATTTCACTTTCAGAACAGCGAGTACAGATTTTCTTTCCCAATAAAGTAAAGTGCTATCACAGAGACTAACAGGCTTTTATTTACAATGCTGAAGGTTTACCACAACTTGAATCATGCAGTATACAAGTTTTTAAATGCATTTTCTTAAAATAAAACTGCAGCCTTTTTGTGATTCATGGTATGAAGTGAGACATTTTGCTAGACAAAATTTCTAATACAGGAAGGACTCAAGCCAGGACCTGTGATACACAAGAATGTGCAAGCACGTGTACATTTCAATATTCTGTTTTAAGAAAGAATAATCAGATTTGCCCATGACTTACATTTGAATCATTTGAAAATCATCCACTGAACAAAAACCAAGATCTAAACTACAATGAAGTTGTTCTTTATGTTGCAATTTATAGCAGCCTGAAGAGATTCTGCCGTAAGTACCTTAAATCACAGGCTCTTTAGTTTACACATCCCCAATACTGCAGAAGGCTGATGCGTGGTAGAAAGAGCAAACAAGCTTCCTATATAAAGATGAATAATCAAACACTTCTCCATTACTTTCCCTC
Source organism: Charadrius vociferus (assembly GCF_000708025.1). Taxonomy (NCBI): domain Eukaryota; kingdom Metazoa; phylum Chordata; class Aves; order Charadriiformes; family Charadriidae; genus Charadrius; species Charadrius vociferus. The sequence continues at coordinate 5,504,257 of NW_009646928.1, read as the reverse complement.
ACATCCACTTTTTCTACCTTTGGTTGTTATTACCTGGAAATCCAGGCTTCCAAAAGGATGTATTTAATTGCAAGCACTAAACAATTCAATACAGTTTTATGAAAATAAAGTACAGTCTTTTAACTGTTTCTTTTTAAGCCTTTTGTTCATGATTTTGCTTAGATACACACCGCTTTTATATTAAACATAATTAGAAAAAAAATGCTGCACTTCTTGTCAAAGAATGGAAATCCTTCTACCAATACAGGAAGAAGAAAACTCTACATTTTTAACTCTCACTATTTAAGACTTTACAGCTCCACATAACAAACAGTACAACCTACAGGTACAGACTGTAGTTTCAGGTATTTCTACTGCCAGCTTTAAGATTCTGCAAGAACTCAGACCCCATATTCACATGCCTCTACTGACAGTTTACAAGCAAGGTATGTGAATTCAGAAAAAAAAAAACATTTGGTTTCTAGAAAAGCCCAAATATCATTTCTATAATTAGGACCAAACGCGAACGTAAGCCTCTGCTTATCAGAGAAAGCCTATATACATTAAACATACAGCTTGATACTTACCACGCTCTCACATTTTACTTTCCTATTACAGAAAAATACAAAGCTCTCAATGAAGACACCAAACGCCAGAGGTGTCTGAATAACACATACCGAGGCTTTGCTAGTCCAGACTCGATCTGTCCCCTTAGTCACTCGTCCTGCCTCCACACAGCGCGGGTGGCTCTGGGGCAGGCAGTAAGCGCTCTGTGAAAGCGAGGAAACCCAGGCAGCACCATCAGGCCAACAGCAGAGCAACACATGCGTGGCAAGTTCATTTTATTAAAACAAGACACTACTTTCGTAGCAAGAAAATACTGACAGCATGCTCAAGGCACTACAATAAAAACTCTTATAACATTAAAAGCACCGATTTTAAACACTCAAAAACGTAGCCAAACACTCTCCTTGGACTGGAGCATGGCAGGTCAGCTTGTGGTATAGTGGGGACAGGTGGTGGGCTGTGGTGGGAAGCCCAGGGAACCACTACTGAAGCTCCTGCATTAAACGATGATGTTAGTGCTGCCACCTAGGCAGAAGGGGCAAAAGAGTCTATTCTGTTGCCTCCTGCAGGAAGAAATGCTGATAGGTAAACCCCTGCCTTTCACAAGAGCTGTTAGTAAGACTAAGCTGGCTGTGAGGAAGAAAACAGGTTCTGCTTTCTGAGGCAGACCAGGCAGGCAAAGTGCTGAAAAGCTCCTTCCTAAATGCTTGCTTGGGGTGAAATATCCTCAACATTGTATTACTTCCTATAGGCGAAAACCAGTTTTAAACCTGCAGGTACTTATCCCACCAAGATTTAAGCAACTCTTTTAAAGGGTGCAAGGCAAAGCACAACATACCCCTCAAAGCATAATGCTGCTTTTAAGAACAAAGTCTCTCTGAAATCCTTCAATTAAAGTCAACAAAAATGCAGATGTCTTGAATGCAAAATAATATCAACTATCTCCATAAGAAAGGCTGTATCTACCTAGACAATCTAATTTTAAAATGAAACCATCTTCCCAGAAAACTAACTACCTGGAAATAAACTATCCACATACGTAGCACCGCTGGTCCACAGGAGACCACTTAACATGCTTGTTCATGTTACTACTGGGAATTGACACATTTTTTGCTCTCCAGCTCCAATGTGATCTTTCCTTTCCAATGGCCAAGCCAGCCACTGCTTAGTGATTTGATGTGGTAGATGAATGAACTGGTATTGCTCAGAAATCCTCGTTCTGGTTCTCCATCTAAGCAGGTTTCAGCAGGGACAAATAATGTTGCCTCACAGAAGTCAGGCACAGAAATGTACTATCCTGGTTAGACCAGGTCTGCAGCCCGGAACACAGACGTTTTAGAAGTTCACAAATCATCTTCCTGCTGGGGATGAGGGAACAGCAACTGGCAGTTTAAGAGAAGCCATGGAAAAAAAAAGCCACAGGGTGGCACTGCAGGTAGGCTATATTTTAAAACTACTTGGCTTCTTACTCTTTTCCAGGCAAATCAGAGCATATCTAAACCCGTCCGTATAAAAAAAGAGCCTGGTTCATTAGCTTTTCTTTAAGCGTTGTACTGTCCAGCAACAAATATTCCTAGAATATAAATCACATCTTAAAAGAGGTACTCTACTGCAGAGATATCAGGGTATTTTATAAATTCATTAAATGGCATTTAAGAGCATAACACAAGAAAGTTATTGTAAAGACACTCTAAAAATTGTTACGTATTTTGGGTTTGTCAGTTCATTTTGAAAACATTTAAGAAAAAACCTTCATAAAGCAAGTGCATTCTCATACAAAAAGCTAAAAAATTTTCTTCATACCATGACTTTTTATCAATATTGAAATGGCAAAATCTCTAATCAGTTCTCTCTTCCTCTGAAAGGAAGTATTAATTTCTTGAGTATTAACTTCTGAGAAAGTGAATGAAAGTCTGTGAAAGAGTCTTAATACTGCATTCAACACTACCACATCCCTTTAAAACATTTTTCTTCTTATGTATAAAAGAACCATACATAATTTCATCCAAAATAGAAGACTTAGTACAGCAATATTTCAAAGCTAGACTTAGGAGTCTATTTATTCTGCTTTGTTGGCTTCTTGTTCCCCAAATTTCAAATCCCTGGCATTTGAGTTAAAAGCCAAAACATTTGCAAGAAAAGCTATTCCTGTTCATTTAGTGAAGAAACTGATTTTCGGAGGAGATCTGGAGGTCATCCAGGGTTGCAATAGTTGCTTTCCACTCTATAAAACAAAAGGTTCCTTCAAGGTATAAACCTGATATTTCAGTGGATTCTAAACTAACAGATAATATATGACTACGCACAACCATTTTAGTCACCTGAAGTCCTAGACCATTTTAAATTTTCAGTTCAAAAGTATGATCAGCAAAATTGTTCCTTGTCAATGTTTCTAGTAATAAATGAAAATAAGCAAATAAGTTGTATTTTAGTTCAGTTGCATAGTATAAACTAGAACACCAATTCATCTGCTGTCATTCGTCTTACCCCAGAGGGCAAAAAATCTAAAAAACAGGAAGTTTTATGCCCTCAGACAGAAGTTCAATAGTGGAATGGTAATTGTTTAAACTGCCAAGTAATTATAAGCCATTCTTTCTGCTACAAGATTGTTCCTTGTATTTCTTAAACTGTTTGTAGATGGAGATTATTTTCCTATTAGATAGCATGACATTAACACATTGGCAAAGAAATACGCCAATATAGTAGTGACTTTAACATTGGATAAGGTAGACGATTACGTAATGGTATTGATTTCCAAAGCTATACAAATTTGATTTGAACATATTATTTACCTATTTTGCTGACTCTTAAGCTAAAGCACTCTACATTCTAATAAACGGTTTCCAAACACATGCCTGACAAATATTAAATCAACAAGTTAGTGACCTGGTAAAATAAATTGATTTTGGTACCAAAACTTCAATGCCTGGAATCAGTATTTCTTAAAAATCATATATTTAATAGAAAAATATTTAAGAGTCCCAAAAAACCACCACCCACCAAAAGCAAAACACAAAGGAAAATACTTATTACTGAAATAGTTTAGCTATTATTATTTCCTCTGCTCAGGTTTAGAGAGCAAGGGCTTCTGCTGAAGTGTTTGCCGTTAGACACTGAGTAACTATACTTGCAACACTTCATACGATAATTTCCCAGTTCATCAATTATGTAAATTATAATATTGTTTACATATAACACAGCAAGGTCATGTGCTGATGCAACTAATGGAAGTAAGCTTCATTAATTCTAAATAAATTATTTAAGTTAAAAGTAGACACACTAAATGCAATGTAATAGTGCTTCAAATAGGTTTTCTGTCCACTTCTATTGCCACCTATACCATTGTTAATAGAAAGCTAAACAGAACTGTACAAATTCGGAAAGTAGGTACTTTGCTCACCAAAGCCATACTCTTAAAAGTACAAACTCTGAGAAAGCTGATATACGAGGATATGAGATATGGTACATATGGAGAAAGTAACTAACATGTCTTCTATTTGAGTTCTGTTTTCCTCTGCTTTTTAATTTCCTTACTTAAGGCAGAGAAGCGTTCATAGTTTTTACATATTTTGCACAGGTTTGGAATAACACCTCAGGATGGCACTAGGAACCCTATGCAATTAAATTGCTACTTTTGTTAATCACATTGCAAACAATCAAATTGCTAATCATCATTTCAAAACCAGCCAATGCATTAAGCTTTTATAGTTGGTCATTAGTAACTTGAACAGCACTTGGTCTGTGATATGGCATTACAGAACTTTTCAATTCTACATGAGAGGTTACACACACATCCCCCAAGAAAAAAAAATAAATTCAAATACTAAAATTTTAACTCACAAAATCAAATACCAAAGAAAGGTTTCTGCCAATCCTAGTCCTGTCTCACCCACTGTAGAACAACAACAACAGAAAATAATAATTAAAAAAAATATATATATCTACACATCTTGGGTATCTGAGAACTTCATATCTATTTATTTATGCAGATGACTAAGAAGTTCCCTTCATTTTTCAAATATTCTAGAAGATAAGTATTTGTTCAAGAACTCAAAGAGTAGAAATTAAATAGCTGCATAGCTTTTGTCACTGCAAAACAAAACATTTATGTCCAATTCTTAACAACTGCAGTATCACACAATTTTATACCCTTCCTTAAAAGTCACTATCACTATGCAGCCCAAATTTCTATCCAACCCACAGGAATTTAGATATAAGAAAACAAATTTTAAAAAGCAAAACAACACACACCCCCACACCCCCAACTATTCCTAGCCAGCACTGTGAGACACATACTTACATTCCCATGGAAACTTAACAGTACAAAGAGCATGGCCACATGTTCCCTTGAGGCCATGCACAACTGAACTACTGGACCAAGAACAAATTCTGGTCCCCATCACTTACACATACACATAGATCATGGGAACTCATTTTCTCTAGGTCACTTGGCTACACAGCTGTGTGTGTGTCATCTGTTTTTAGAACACAAACGTCCTCCTTTAAATGAACAACCTATTACTGCAAGATTAAAAAAAAAATCCAGAAGAGACAAAGATATCTATGCAAAGCTCCTGCTCCACTCAACAGTAAAAATGAGTATCTTACGAGTAAAAATTCTGCCAAATTAAGAACTTAACAGTTTAGACAGGTGACCATTATCATCAGATCCCTCCCAGGAGTCCAAAAACTATGCTGCAGAAGACCCAACACACTGACAGTCTTGTCTCTGTCTCTTGCTGACATATAACTAAAACTTATGCTAGCTTACTGCATTTTTCTAGGGGAAAAAAATTTATTTTATCATCTACTGAAAAGAGAGATTAATAACAGCTATCAAAATTATCTAATGGATCAAAAAGGTATTTCCAGTCCTGGATTTCTATTCAGTTTTAAAATGTAGCCTGCATACACGAAGACTTCTTTAACAATGTCAGTATAACTGGGGAGTGAATATGTATTTAAAACGGAAGTAATTGTGTAACTGCAGCCACCATAATACCTAAGTTGGTTTGTGTTGAAAGTGTTGGGACAGCCACAAATTAAGTTTGTTAGACAAAGTTGGTCTAGTATTGACTCAGATATACAGATAGGGATCAGAAAAATAGGCTACAGCTTTATTTGTCACTTCAGATATATACAGAGGACCAAATAAGCTGTGATTGACTGCTAGGAGATACCAGAAGTCACCTGTCAAATTAGGGATTACAGTAGGTAAAGACAGACAAAACAGACTGTGTGATTCTGCATGCCTTCACCCTCCTCCTCATAAGGTCCACCAACCTTTCAACATCTTCTATATCTAAGGACCAGCTATTGGCAACACAACTTCACTGGATCCCACTGCTAATTACACATTAATTACTAGACCACACCTTCTAACTACTCACCAACAGCCTGGCTGAATCTGTTTTCTAAACAAAAAAGAAAATTAACATGGCTAAATAATGGTTGTTCATAAAACACTTCACACCAGTGAAGTGTTTCTGTGTGTGCGATCACATGGCCTCCTCAAGCCACCATCATTTTTAGTCTCATAATTCTATTTTCTGCACACTTGCTGATGTGAAACAACAGTGTTGAACAGGGGATACATCTGCCACAGTATCATTGCAATTCTTTGATATGCCACAGTATCACTCCAGATCATGTGAAACATTTTATTAGACTGTAAGTTTAAGTATGATCCAGCAGCCTTTAAAAATATTCTATACCATTAGCTTTCTGGGGTCAAAGGTGGCTAATAAGGATAGCAGATGGCTGTCAAAAGTGAAGAATCATAAGAACAACAAAAGCTTCTGAGAAAATTGCAAGACAAATTTTACCACTAGGCTGAGGTATCATTTCTCCATCTTTTTACTGGTCTTTTTTTAGCCCCAGTTACATAGCTGCATAACTTTACCACAACCGATGCTAAGCAATGCAGCTAAGTGGCTAGTGAAGGAAAAGATAGAATCATAGAATCATTTAGGTTGGAAAAGACCCTGAAGATCATCGAGTGCACCTGTAAACCTAACAGTGCCAACTCCTCACCTTCTTCATTGGAGGGGTGAAACCATCTCTTCAGGTTGTCCACTCCTGTTCATACTCTTTTTTTTTTTTTTAATATGAAAAAGAAGAAAGAAAATCATCCCCACTTGCTCATAGTGGACAGACCCACAACATCCTGCTGGGTAACAAGTCCCAGCGTTCTACGCTTCTTACATGAGAGGGCTGGAAGTGAACAAGAACACAAACTGAAAGAACAACATTCCTGTTTTTTTTTTTCCTGCTCTTCTTGAGCTTATGTGAAGCTTCACATTGCGGTCAGTGACAACTGTTTGACAACTGTTACGACGAATTCTTGAAGAAGAATATATATATTGAATGTACTGGTTTGTGTACTTGGAATTCAGACACAGCTTTCTTTAGAGGCTGTGTTAAGGAAAGTGTGTAATCAGAATTAATTTAATGCTTGGCAGATTATTTCTACTGTTGGCAACTACCAACAGTGACAACATACACAACATTGTTATCTGAAAATATGCAGAACATGTAAGATTAAGCTCTAGAAAACAAAGGAAAAGGCTTGAACTCAAACATTGTGAGTATACATATATGTGTAAGCATATGTAAATCAACAGAATGAGGCAAATGACTAAATAGTGATTCAAGTAGCATTTAGAGTTAGATCCTTTCACCTGCAAAACATAGTCTTGCTTATATGCCACAAATAAATATGGATGGATGAAAGAACAGATAGCTTAATTTCATCAGCACAATCCCATATATTCACCAATACTACAGGTTTGGCATTGTTATGTCTGGTCTTCTAACCAGGATTTAAGATTAGTCTGAGCTAGCAGCAGGAGAGCCCAGTCTCAGGATGTACAGTAGAACTTGTTTATGATACTAGCCTGAAGTTTTTCAGCTTTTTTAAACATGTAAGTAATTTTACATTGTAAAACTCAATACAGTAGAAACTGAAACAAGCTGGCTGTTTGTCAAGACAGAGCAGACACTTTACTACATTTTGGAAAAGGTACATACAAGCTATGGATCCAGTTACAGGCCTTGGTACCCCATCCTGTTTTATCATGTAGCTGTTTCTGAAAAATCTGAATATTTTATAGCCAAATTCCAATCCAAACCTCACACTTATGGAAGGTCAGGGGATGTAAATCATCTCCTTCCTTTCTTGGCATCCTCTGCCTTCAAATGTGATGCTGCTATGTTCAAATCAGACCAAATTAGCAAGTCAAGATATTTAAAGTGACATTGAGCAGACAACATTGCAATCAACCCTTTCAATTCTTTGATATGCCAGTTTTATCTCTCACCAGTCATCTTTATTTCCAACCAAATTGTAATATAATACAACATAAAGAAATAAACAAAGGAGATCTCAGAACTACCACTGTTATTTCATTAGATGGCTGTATGTGATTAAGTTTAAAAGCAAGTTGAGTGATCTCTTAATACTTACTATTTCAGTTTGCAATCACTGCAGCACGAATCCTTACACCAGCACATCAATTTAAAATAGAAGTCAGGGTATATCAGCTGGGACTATGGAATGCTATGGTACAATGCAAATATTCTACCTAAAAGGCAATTAGCCAAAACAGATCAGACAAAAATTAGCTCAGGGCAGTTTAGAGTATCTTCCAGCAAATACACTTGAACTTCTTCTCATGACAAAGCCAACATTTAACGGTAAGAACCAGTGGTATCCCTGACTCTTGCAGGGGTACAGGAAGCCTTCCATGAAGCACCAGAGATGCTATGAAAAACATGCTCTTTATGGCTTTTTTAATCTTTGTACTTTTTTTTTATTACTATTACTGAGGATCTTTACATGTCAAAATGGAAGCTTGATTAGTGAAAGAATTTATTAGGTCCTTGTAATTAATTTCTTCTTAATTTAGTTCCCAGGATATCAGTTATTTTTCTGTTAATTTTAAAGTCAAAGAGGACCCCATGGAAGCAATAAGCAGCAGGAACTAAATAAACAGAAGACCGGAACTTTAATGCAAATGTGTTTCCTGGAGGAAAGGAGTAAATCAGTGCTGATAATGTAGTACAGAAGCAGGGAAAAAAGCTTTAAAAAAAAAAAAAAATCACATGTTCTAAAACTATCTGTTCAAGAGATTTCTCACTGGAACATAAGTAGCTCTTCAAAACCAGTGCCCTGCTGAGGAATTTACATACTTGCCCAGCTTTAAGTTACTGATCAAAAGCTATTTGCTTCATGGATGAAAAGTTGTGACACTTGCTCAAAAATTTAAAAAACCAACAAACAAACCACAATAATTTTAAGGAACAATACAACCTAGACAGTGAAGACTGCCTGTGTGAATGCATAACTGAGACAAGAACTCCAGAATACATCCCCCTTCATTAGTAGTTTTAAGAAAAAAAAAAATACTGGCACTATAGTTAAGAGGCCTTCAGACTACTGTACCAGTTCAAATAATGCATAAAGCTTTTCAAATCCACCAGTTACAAGGTCGCATCAGGGTAATTCCACGTCATGTCTCCTGATAACCATGCTTATGGCCTGTTAAAGAACACCATGTGTTTGCCCGAACAGCTAGGATTTAAAATCCATCTTTAATGCCCATAGGGCATGACTACTTAAAAGCTATATGCATTTTTCCAAAATCACTCGTCTACCCGATATCATTACTTGATGAACCACTGCTACAGACACTAAGACATCTGATAACTGACAAATCCATTTTCAAATAAGTTAGTTTCTGGCCCCAGAAAAGGTTCTCCCTTTTGCTTGAATATACCTTTAGCTTCAATATAGGAAAGGGGCTTTCTATTCATATTATCTAAGGAACCATAAAGAGATAAAAATAACCACATTCTGTTTTTCATATTGAATAGGGGATTAAAATAACTGGCAACGTTTTGTTTCAAGTCATGAAGTAGAGGGGGATTCACCAGGTCACAACTGGAAAAGGAGAACTGCCAGTCCTTGATAAGCATGGCAATTACCATTCTTTTATATACAGAACTACTCTAAGGGAGTACAGCTTCCTTACACAGCAATAATAGCATATCCTTTGATTTATACAGTAGTCCTCCAGCAATACAACCAACATCCTGTTTTCATCTTAAAGTACAGCTGGGCAGTTTGTCTACGGGCTTTATTTATCAGAGTTCCTATAACCAAGTGCCTTCTCCTTATGAGAAACAGCACCCTCCAATGTAGCAGCATTTTATACTCCTGCTTCTCTCCTTCTGAAAATTCTAATGTGGTACCTACCTGCTCTACAGAGTATATAGATGTAAACTAAGTGCTTTGAAACAATGTGACTTAAGTTTATAAATATTAACTAAAAAGAAGTTACAGACTTCTACCCACAAAGTCATGTAAAAACACCCAAGAAAATTCAGAAAAAAAAATATTTTCTTACTTTATGGCTTTCAGAGGAAAGCACAGGAATACTGCTTCAATGATCTAAGCTGTAAGATCTCATAAAGCCCTTAAAACACACAGAAACTCCTGACATCTGAAGCAGTCTCTCCAAGTTCTCCCTGGATTTAGAAATTTTCCCTGAATATAACAGAGAATGTCTGTAAAATGCCTGAAAGAATGTATGTATAAAAATTTTGGTTAGACACCGCTCAGATTATTATTTAGTAATTCTGTATCCTGTGTTATCACAACAATCAGAATTCTATCAGAAATCCAGTATTTTCCACATTCCTACCCATGAAAGTAACCAGCCAAACAGCATTTCAAATGATTTACATGCTTATACTCTGTAACCACGCAGTAACTCACAAACATGCCATTCACATGTTGTCACGCTTTAGAAATAGAAAGACCAAGAGTGCTTAACTGTTCACTACTGCACTTGTTCAAAACAGTTTCAGAAGAAATTGTTGCTTGTTGAATACATTAAATCACTAAAAACTTAGAAGGAATGTATTGCTAATTATATCTACAAGGCATCCACATTTTTTACCCATTTCTCTTCAAGCAAGTGGTAAGCAGCATGCCAGCAGAATGTCAGTGGAAACAAGACAATTACTAAGACCAGTAAATGGCCAACTTCTTAATTAGAAACTAATGACCCTGACTTCAGAGCACTAGAGAACCTTGAATTTGCCTACATTGGCCAAAAAAGGCCTGGGGTGGGGTGGGTGGCGGGGGTGAAGAGGGAAGTTAGGCAAAATTACCACTACAGCAATAGAAGCTTCAGTGAAAACGTGTGTAAATCAGAACATCACAAAGACTAGAGCTTCTACTCTTGTGCTTAGTGGTAGGGCCTAGGTCAGACACAAGCTGCAGATAGTTCATTTGCTGATGTCTCCAAAATTTGCTCCAATTTCCCCAAACTTAACTGCAGTAGATCAGTGCAACACAGAGTGTTGCTATAAACTGAAGTTAAAATGCTGAAAAACAGAGCAGTCAATCAATCTGGAAAAAAAGTTCATGGGCAGCTACCTACACAGATGATAAGAGTAGAAAGAGACATGACTAAGAGAGCACTAAAATTCAGCCACAAACTCAGTGAAACTGAAGTTCACCCTCACTCTACTGAGTCAAACTCTGAGTGCCAGTAACACAAATCCCCTCAACCTCTCCTAAGTGCCACATTTTCTCTCTCCCAATAAGCGTGTGTTGGGTTTCAAATGCTGCCCAAAGGAGAAAATCCATAGAAAGAACCCTGGCTTCATATTGGAGAAGAGATTCAAGTTGTGGCTAATGGCCATCCGTCTGTTATTTTGACACACATAAAACAACAACAACCAGAATTTTTGCAATTTTTATTACGTGGATATGAAGTCACTACCATAGTGTTGCAAGCTTAAAGCAGAAAGCTTTAAAGCTCTCTCTGGATCCAGAAATTCAAAGCTGACACTTCAAAACCATCCCCAAACTAAAAGAGGGTCCTAAGGTGAATACAGGCAAGGGAAGAGGGTCTAAAGCAACAAAAGCCTTTCCTAACCTTAAAAAGAGAAAAAGGAATTACCTCAGACTTTTGAGATTACAAACAGCTTCTCAACAACTTCTTCTAACTGAAGAAAAGGGCATAAAGAAGCTACAACAAACTTGCTCCACCAGCACAATGGCAGTAGCAAGCCTACCCAGTTCAGAAGACAGTGAAACTTCCTTCCACCTAGGCTGCCCGTAAGGGAGGGAGATAGGTATGTAACCTCTGTTAATGATTTGACTACTATTAAAACCAAAACAAAACAGAACAAAAAACCATGGGAGGAAGGGGGGAAAAGAAGAGTGAATCTCCACATCCAGCACCAGATCACTGAATGAATCAGTCCTTCTCATAAAGAGTCACCAAACCACTTCTTTCTCGCTGCCACTTAAATATTTAACTGAAAATATTTGTTAATCAAAGCCACAGATAAACACAATGGCACATAATACTGGTAAAACTACGTCAGTTTGAGGATGTGATTCACGTTTTCTGACGGATCTCATTCTACTATCAGAAGCCAAAAGTTTTTTAATGGGTTGAGCTTAATGACTGAATTTTTACAATTTCCACAAATTCTACACCATGTTTAGCTATCACTTCCTAACTTTGATAAAGTATCACATGCTCTTTTACACACATACTGTCGATCTTTCTACCACATTGGCCATTTGTTCACATGATACCACAAACTGACTCAAGGAAACATTCTCAGTGCATGACTGAGATGTGAAACAAGATGTGACACATGATGTGACGGGATGTGGGAGAGGCCAACAAATGTAGATATTTTACAGATCCCATTGTTTTTTTGTTTTATTAAGTGAAAGTTAAAAATTCATAAAATGATTGCGTCTAATCTTGGACCTTTTGTTTACATGTAACAGAAGAATTCTTTACATACTCAACCATTTTCCTTTCTGAGAGTATGTTGTTGGCAAATGAACTGCACACTTCTCAATTAACCAGGGTAAGATTTTGCAAGGGCATTTCTGTTTTAAGTTGCTAAAGCTCTTCCAAGTGGCTCTGACAAACATCTGCTTACAAAATAAACAACTCACTGGGCACTTCATTTCCTACTACAGATCTTTGCACCACGAACAGGAAGAGGCAGCATCAGCTTTTCGGCGCATAGGCAGATTTCATTCAGGAAATGTGAAGGAAAATCCAGAAGTTCTTCTATAGCTGAGAGAGCATGCAGGACATCGGTCTCTTCTGCAGAGGGGTAGAGCTTTGACTGACACCGTATAGAACTTTCCACAAGACCACTCAGTCAGGGTACCAAGTAATTTTAAAATCTCCATCTACAGTCAACACATATAACATACTGCTTGGCATTGTATAGGATGAATTTTCAGCTTTTATGTTATGTGTCATTATTTCCAAACATTCTCAATTCTACCATAAAAACTTATTCTGGATTAAGTGCTGGCAAGCAGTCTCTAAAAAAAAAAAAAAAAAAAAATTCCATAAACCCGTTAGCTGGCAGGCTTTACATACTGGAGCCACAGCATCCAGGAAAATTTTATACTAAGTAAAAGCAGGAAGGGGGGGAAAAAAAAAAAAAAAAAAAAAAAAGACGACGACAAAAGTCAGTATCTTAAAGAACACCATCAGAAAGAAAACATAAGAACCGATTGATTTGTTTGAGTATTTCCTAAAACTATCATCGAACCAAACCCCATTTTCTTTCTAAAATAAATCATTGTATACTTTTAATATTTCATTTAGCATTTACAATTCATTGCATTTCCCTCCTTCTCCTTTACTCATGTGAGACTTACAGATAAAGAAGCATTACAGGAGCATATTTTGGGAGGAAGACTGGAAAGTTTGTAAGAATGTTTGGGCAGTAGAAATATGAGAACAGTCAAAGAAAGATGCTTAGAAATAAGACAAAGATTCCAACAGTTCAGACAATGATGTCAGATCCTTATTACTTTTCCAAAATAAGCTGCTTCAGATTCTCTCCTATCCCCCTTACTATTGAAAATCAGCTCTGAAGGAACACTTATAAAACTGCTTTGGTTTTCCATACCTTCTAGACTTTCACCTTGCTTTTCTATTAAAAAAAAAAAAACACAACACAACAAACCCACACCAAACATTGCCTGGTGTGTTGAGACTATCTCAATAATACAGGGGAGAAGAGGGAGTGAATGTGCCCTAAACTGCAGAAGAAATCAAAACAAAATCCACAAGTTACCTAGATTTCAAAATCCCCTGATCCCTCTACATATCACTTGGAAGAAAAACAGATCCCTCTCCCCACTCCCCAACAAACCAAACCATCCAACAAGAAACAAGAGAGAAGCATTAAGGAGCTGAAGGCAGAGAGACACATCTGACCCAGTTCCATCAGTTCATTTCTACAACAAATGTCCTGATAACCTGTCACGCAGACATCAAATTAAATATATCTAATTCTGAGGAAGGACAGCATATAATACATGAGGAAAATTACTACTACTGGCCCGATAAAGTCGTCAGTAAGCTCTGATTTAGTTGAAAGGAGAAGAATAAAATAAATCCTATTTCATGTCTCTAGCTATCACTGCTGCCTTAAGATCTCAGCTCCAAGCTCTTCGATGTCTAAAGCATTACTCAACCGTAGGTAAGTGAGCAGACAAGAACAGCAACTGCAAAGACAGCCAATGACCTCCTTAAAGTGCCATATCAAAGGGCCTGGGAAGCCCTTCTCTGCTTCAACATTGTACTGAAAATAGTCTCCATGCCCAAGTACAAGGGAATAAGATGCATTAACTTAGGTAACCTGTCCTACATAATATTTAAACACAAAGTCACATTTAGATAAAGAATCTATAATTTCAGGGTGAAGTAAGGGGAAGAGAAATCAGATACAGGCAGAATGAGACACACGAGAAAGAATAACAGATGGAAGGACCAAGCTGAAGGCCCACATTCTTTCTAAATCTCAAAATTTAGAAGAACACACAAAAAAAGAATCCAAAAAGCTAAAAGCAGGAGGAGTCTATGAAAGAGTTTAAGGACAGTGTCATACATTGCAAAACAGTTTGAGGTAATAGGAGGAAGGAATCTCCTCCTGCATAAAGAAAAAAAAAAAACCAAAAAACAGAACACCCCAAACGTTGTCTTCAAGAGCATCTGCCACCAATAAAAGCTGATGGGGAAAGACCACTTTAGCTTCCAAATGTTAAAAAACACAACAGTTAAGGTGCCTTAGGAACTCCTGCAGTTCTTCAAAGTTCCTAAGCATGATCTATGAGAAAGGCTTTTAGAAAAGAAGCAATAGCACACTGAAGTTTAAGATTCAGCAAAACAGGACTTTCTCTAAGAAGTGAGTACTTTAAAGACTGAATGAGGTAAAAATAGCTCTAAGGAAGGCACCAAGGATGGAATTAGTGAGGCTGCTTTGTAATGTGGGTGGAAGGAGAGGATCAAAATTGCAGGCAAGGGGAAGTGAGAGACCATGAATCAGAGAGCAGCCGAGGATACAGAACAGTTTATGTCTGGAGACTTCATAGAGTAGACGGAGAAAGCAACAACTCTTCAGAAATAAAAGGCTGGGAACATAGGGACAACTTCCAACACATAGCAGTACCTGACTTTTGAGGAATTAAAGTTTCTGTATTAAAAAAATAAATAAATAAAAAAAATTCTCAAAGCTTTTATTTCTGTCATGGCTTGAACTTCTGATTCTACACAAACTCCTGAAAATCATCATAAATTACACCTACTAAACAATCATCATCAACTAACTAAGGTCTCGTTTATCTTACCAACTAAAGAAATAAAAAATAAATCCATCCATGCAAATAGTTTCTATGCTCTCAAAGCCAGAATGGTTTCATATTTAATTCTGTACAACATGCATTTTTAATGAAAAGAACAAAAGGTCTAAGTCCACAGCTACTCCTGAAGAAAGATGTACTTCGTTTTTGCCTAAAGGGGTTACAACCCAGCATGACAAGTTGTAAACTTTTGTTTTCTCAACTTTGTTACTACCAGACATTTTGGCACCTCTATTTTTATTTTTTTTTTACTATATCCAGAGACAAAACATTGTTCCTCCCAAGTAAAAAATGTTTTCAACATTGCTGTGACAAGGAGAGTTAAACAATAGGTACCTCAGTAGATTATCTTCTACCTGCAGCATTATATCCAGTTCTTTTGTCAGTCTAGTTTGAGAGTACATAAGGACTGTACTAGGTTTTACAAAGGTCAAGAGCAACACAATGATACTTAAACACACAGTAAATGATAACAAAAACTTGACACAGTATATTCTTCCCTGCTGCCCTTCTAATTACCTTGATACCTACACATTAAAAGCATCTGGGCAATAATTACACAAAGTTTCCACTGCTACCTCCTACTGATGGTCCCATATCCTGGAAGATTCTTATTTAACCCACTTTATTCAGCAATGCTCCCGGCATGTCAAACTCGGGGCAGGGGGGCAGTCAAATTGAATGCCAGAAAAAGCAGTCCCTCCGGGCAACTTTGTCAATAATATGTTTGTATTAAAGGGACAACTGAAAGAGATCCTTGTGCTTTTCCCATAGCAAAACACTTAAAAGTTACCTGCCAAAAACCCATGGTTTTGGAAGAAAACACATCTGAAGGTCTCACATGAAAGCCAGGTAAAATACCAAAAGGGAAAATTAATTCCCAACAGGAAACCAAGGCCCATGAAAAGGACAAGCTTTTTAAAACAATGAATCAATATTCGGGAATATTAAATTGAAAAGGGATTTGATGTTAAAGAAAAACACCCATGTTTCTAATGTTATTTTGAGATAGAGTGGTGCGAAGGATTTTTTTTAATTAAGACCACTTTGTAGGAGAGATGTAGGGCCAAGAACAAAAACTGTACCAATGTTGGTATTTGAGAAAAATTCAAGCACATGTTTCTTGTTTCGCATAGAGTAATCATTTGCATTGCTTGGGAAGAAGGAAAGGTTTGTTTGTTTGCCTGTTTTTAAATAAGATCCATCTACATTTTGCCAACCAAGTAGCAACAGAAATAAAATTCAGAGAGATGTACACAAAGGATTTTTAAAATATTGCGAAGAAAGTACAGTTTGGAAGCTATTTCTTCAATGAACGCTTCTAGAGAACTGAACCTTCTAACAAAACCAATGCTTTCTCACAGAAGAAAGCTTATGCCTCGCTAAAAATATTAATGTGTTCTATTTTCTTTAACTGAAAATAGCAATCCTGACAACCCCAGTCTTGCAGCAGTCAACAAATATGCAAGCTCCCCAGGGAGACATTTCATAGATAGATTAGGGATCCAGCCTTTAACCACCTACAGCACTTTGATATTTTACAACCACCAGAAGCTACATGTAAGTGTACATACCCATTCTGAACCGGATAACCTCCTAAAAAAAAGAAAAAACAAATCTAAAACCTCTCAATTCTGTAAAGATTACCATGGTATTTCACTTCTGATGCATAAAAAATGTTTGTTAAACTATATAAAAAAATGCACTAGTCCATCACCATGCAGATTTTAAGTCAGAACACATCTACTGGAACTCCAGGCAGTGAATGTTTAGGTTTACTTTCATGCAAAGAGTTGCATTTTTAATTGTGGGACCTTACCTTAGGAGAGAATGCAGGTGAAACCTCAAGTTTTTAATTGCTTGTTACAGCTCAAAACAGCAAGGGGTGGTTTTCCCCCTTGAACTCTCCATTGTCACACGCTGCACAGTCAGAGTTTCCTCTTCATTGTGCTAATGCTGGGCATGGCCACAGAACTCTACAGGAGTCTAGGAGCCAACATCTTGGCTTCTTGTCATCCTCTAATGCCCTGACGTCAACTGTCTGAGTTTTAGGGTAGAACATAGCAACAACAAATGCTCACAGTAAAAAGCAACCCTTTCTCAAACAGCAGGCAGCTACGTGAACTCAAGTCAGAGCAGCAGGTCAGCTGTTGGGGAAGCAAGTGAGAGCCAGGTGAAAAGGAAAGAAAGTGCACAGTCAGATCTGTTTTAACTTGCATGCAGCCATGAAAGAGAACACACAGCATTCCTTGTATGCACTACATTAACAGAGTAACTCATCATATTGACTTGTTAATTTCTAGAAAAAAAAAAATATTCAGTTGAGCAGGCACTAACATTGTTACTTGCAACTCCAATGGCTGGCTAGATTATTTGGCATCTGCTGCTCACCAGCACACATAAAACTGCAACAGTGGCAGCTAGAAACAACAGCAGTCAAGCTAGAAAAACTTGCACAGTTAGCAACTTTCTTCCAAGCTACAGTCAAGAACGCCAGAAGCAGTACTCTACTTCATGAAGGGATGCCTATTTAGATGTTGCCAGATTACAGGAGAAACCATTTATTTGTGACTTTAAAAGATTCCCGGTGAGTTAGTTTATTTGCTGTATTAGAGGAATCCTGTAAATATCTTCAGCTTCCTCTGAAATCTAAGCTTTTGGTCCCCTACAATCGGCTCTTTTCTTCTTCTACCCAACACAGATGCACCTACTCAACATAAACAGCGATGTGCAGGTTTACATAAACACTGTAGTCTCCTTTAAAGTTCACCCCCAAAAAATCCAGTAACTATAGAAAGAAAAGAACCTAAGATAACACTGAAACACACCTTCCAGTCTCAAGCACTTTTTCCCCTCACGTGCTTTTGATACCTCACTAACGACTATCTCTCAATTTTCCTTTTGACTAGCTCTCACTTTTCCTTTTCGCAGAATACCATCACACTTGGACAAAACTTTGAAATAACTCTGCCGATTTCTCTATTTGTGTATTACCCTCCCACACATTTTTTCACCCTAGTATCCACATTCCTCCACCCCTAATGTTTCCTTGATCTCATTCCCACAGCAACACACTCCAACAGTGAACATTACCACTGACTACTCCATAGGCACCCAGCTATGACTTCAGACTTGACAAAGTTTGAGTAATCAAACCAGCTTTTAAATGCAACATTCAGTTCATGACACCACTGTGTCATGCAACTATTTGACATTGCCATGGTTAAGGCAGATACATTAAAAAGAACAACATAATCACCTCAAGAAGTATTACATGCATGTTCAGAACTCAGTTGGCAAATTACCCCCTGGAATGAATAGCATTCAAGTGGCTCCTGATGGGGATCCACCCACAAAGCAGCAAACTCCCCGTTTCATCCAGCAAACTCTATAGTCACAAATTCTCAAAGTTCTTTCCATTTTGTTATTGCTCAATTAGTTGATCTTCATCAGGGTCATGGGGGTGAGAAAAAATGACCAAACTATTTACCTTGAAGTCCTCAGTCTAAGAGATAAGTACATCTAAGATTGGACTGCTTGTTAGACCCATGCCAGCCTAACTTCTGATCCTAGACAGTGCTACCATTTAGTAGCACAAGAATAAAAGGTCTTGCATTTATTCATAAGTAAGAGTATACAATAACATAGTAGACAAAGCAATAGCAACAGCAACATTGAAAGATAAAAATGTAGTTTTGGCCTTGACCTAAATTTCACCAAACAGCAAATTCAGACAGACACGCGCACACACACACCAGTCTGCTGCCGTGGCTTGGCAATTGAATGCTTGGTTTGAAGCTATTGCTACACTTTCTGTCCCATCCCACACCCCACAACAGGGAGGGCTTTCATTTATACTTGAACAAACCTGTAGCTATGTTGTGAACCAACTCAACTGACAATGTTAAAGAGAGGAAGAGAGGTCAAGTCAGTATTCTAAGCTTGACGCCAGATACTTCTCAACACTGAGCCACAGCTGATGTCTCCAGAGATCAGCAATATAATTGAAATTATTTGATAAAAGCTTAATAGCTACACACAAGAGAAAAGCTAAGTTTCTTGTTCTTTCTGAAAACATCTCTTACTTCCTCAGATAGCCCTAACCATGGGAAAAAGACTTCCGTCCTGTTCTTCTTATTAAACTTTTCAAATATATTCACCGGGCCAAGCAACCAGAGATAAAGACACACGTGAGGAGTATTTCTGGCAGTAAGCTAACCAAAGATCAGTTTGGCTCTCCTTCCCTCCCACCCCCAATACAACCACCTCTATCTTCAGCCCCTGGAGAGCAGCTGTATCTCCTAAGCATGTTTTCATTAGACACACAAAAAGAAAATGACAAAACAAAGGGGCTTTGCTTTGGTAAAGCAGGTCAGAAGCTCTTATTTTGAAAGTAAGCATGTAGCTTTAAATACGATTTAAGGGAACAAATGAAATAATGTAAAATTATCAGAAACTGATTAGAATTGAATAAAGGTGGACCTCAATGTGCATTCTAAGGAAATCAATCTTCCATTTACCAAAATCCAAATTCGCTCCAATATTTTAACAGCATATTAACTTACAATACAGTTCTTCATGGTAAAAGCCTGTGTCAACTAGTGAAATCCACTTAAATCTACTTGGTAATTTAAAAATTTATTTAATCCAGGGTACAAGTTTGCTATCCAGCAACAGCAGGAAAACTATGTTCAAGAGGCAGGATACCAAGCACAGCCACTTTTTTTTTTTTTTTTAAGTATTAAAACACACATTTTCCTATCATCCCATAACGCAGCCAATACATGAAGCCAATTCAGCTCTGATGAACAGGAGCAGACTGTGTCAACTGGCCTGGCAAGAGCTGTCATGAGCGCTGCTCAGACTCAAGGCAAGATAGATGAGCTATAAAATGCCTTAAAAGTAGGTCCAGCCAAGTTTCTTCTGCTACCAGAAGAAACTATGTGTCATGTCCAGCCAGTTACTGGGCACACCTTCTATTCACCATATTCCAAAAAATTCCAGTTAGTTACTGGGCACACCTTCTATTCACCATACTAAAAAAAAAAAAAAATCCAGAGGCTGTTTTTAAAAATCTTTACCAATTTACTTTGATTGTACGGTGAGGATAACACTGGCATAAACCCCCGCATTTTTTCCCCAAGTTCAAGCAAACATTTTTATCCACAACTAGTTCTAATAAACATTTTTTCAACAGGAAAACATAATCCCACATGGCAAAACATTGTTTTCCAGAATATAATTACAGGGTCTTTTCCCAAAGCTTGTCCCCACAGAACTGATAACAAAATTCCATATTGAAGAGCCACCAACAATTAAGTTATATCGAAGTTTCAAGGCTAAATAAACATCAATGTTTGATCATTTACAAAACACCTTCAACACCTCTAGCCTTCTTGGCAGTTAGCATAAAGAGACTTTATAAACTGGGAAGAGTTATCAGAAATTACACCCCATAACTTCAAACAGTGATTTAAGAACACATCTACTGGTAAACAATTTTCAGCTGCAGCTAAACAACATTCTCCACCTGGCTAGGCAAGTTAAGAAGGGATATAATGCAGTATCATATCACTTGGTAATTCATTTAAACAAAGTTGCTATTTCAACTGAAATTCCTCCCAGATTGCACAATTTTTCCTATCACCTCAGAGAGAAAACTGCAGTACTGCTTACTATTCAAAAACATATCTGTGGATCATTTTCAGTAAATTGGGAGTTGCTGTTTTTGCTGGTATATCCAGATTTTTTTCCTCAAATCCAGCATTCGGATGAGCAAATGAAACCATCTTCAGGAAATAATTAAGACTGCCAATAAAGAACTCTTGTTGTAACAAGAAAGGAACAGTAAATTGATTTTCTAGGTACCAGTTTATATGGGAACAGCTGATAAAGGGCCTGAAAATATATCTGCAGGGCTAACACAGATGAGCACTGCTGTTAGCTACATGTTCTTCAACACTGAGATGTGAATGCTGACAGATGCTTGAAGTCACATTAAGGGAACAGACTACTTTTCCTGACTTACAGAAGTCAAGCAGCAGCCAAAATTCAGTATAATCAACAGCTTCGTGGCATGAGACAGGCCCAGAGAAGCTGTCAGAACAACCAAAATTTTAATTGTGTGTTTTGGCTTGTTTTCATGTTCCTGCCCACAAGTCAAACTGAGGACCTTCAAGACGTACTGTTGTCATCACTTCCTAACCTGGTATCATGCTCTACTATACACTCAGTCCTTTCAACTGAGCTTATATGCCCAAAGTCTTAAACATGCAGTAATTATCTATACTGTAATTATACCTTCTACACTGATTAAGAACATGAACTTTGTTTCTCAATGGCCATACATAAATGTGGAATTGCTACAAGGCCCTAAGTGAATAAATACCCTTCTTCTATGAGTCTTCCATATACACTACAGCCATGACTTCAAACTGCTGCAATTACTACTGCAAATACTACAGTAAATTACCATCAGCTGCACCTCTTTATGCTGTATTCACTTGGTTAGAAATCAAATTAATCTATTTTTGCATATGATACAGAACCTTCAAGAAAGTCTTGGTGTTAAAAAATACACTCACCATGTATTTTGTCCCTTCTATTAAAGATAACTCCAACAGTCTCAGCAGTATTTTGAATCCCTCAAGTTCCTACTGAAGTTATTGAGTGAATTAATTTTCTTCAAACACACCTGACTACTTTAAACGCAAAGGGAAGGCCTCCTCCTCCTGACCTGTAACTGGCGTAATTTTACCAAGATTTAAAACTATATTCTTTAAAGTTACATTTCCTGACAGAGTATAAGCAATTTGTTTGAGAAGCCTAACATTTAAAAAAAAAAAAAAACCAAACCTTTTTACTGCTTTCAACAGATGCTGCTTGTTTATTTATTGTTTTTTTCCCCTCTTCCAGCGCGGGCAGTTAGCAAAGCACGGCGAAGCGCCCAGCTCCCCCACACCGCTACCACCACTTTTACACACAGAACCGAAGGTTGGCGCACACACACCTTACAGACGGTCAGGCTGCTAAACTCGGCGCTTCAGAGACCTCACAGAGGAGCCGAGCCCCACAGCGACGTGCTGCTCTTCGACAAAGTACCGCGCTAGCGGTTTCTGGCAACACTGCAGCCCGGCCGAGGCACCGGGACGGCCACGCCGACAGGCAGGTTACGGCTCGCCCCTGAGGGGAATGCCCCAGGCGAGGGGCG
>NW_009646928.1:5428122-5480357 GCF_000708025.1 Charadrius vociferus | reverse complement strand
GAGCTGCCGCCCCGCAGAACCGGGGGACCCGGCGCTGCTCACCCGTGCCGGCAGACAGCACCTTCCCCGCTGCGCCCTGCGACCGGCAGCTGCTACTGCACGCTAAAATACAGCTCTTTACGCAGGTAATATTTTGGCCAGTGCTTAACACAAGGCGCAAAATAGCTAACGATGAAGCATTTATACTTCTTCTCCCATAGGGAAAAAGTAGAACATTGCATTCTAGTATAAATGTCCTTTTTCTCACTAGTTCTAAGATAACATATCTGGAAACGTATTATAATTGACCATTCCGTTTTAATATTACTCATAATATGGACATTGTCTAGTATAATACTGTATATAGTTTAATATAGAAATTGTACCTTAGTAACATTTTGCTTCTCCCTGTATGCCCTTCTCATTTGTACTGTGCTGCTTCAATAAATATTTTTTTCTGCTTCTTCAATAGAGATTAGATAACCCTGTAGCTGCCTGTTTGGACAGACCCTAGAGGTTGTTCACACCCTGAATAACCACATGCCATTATCGGGCACGCCCCATTAATCTGTGTACGTTTCTTAAACCCCAAAAAACTAATCACTGATGAGTCAGATGGCTTTTCCACGGTCCAGTTTTCAAAAAGAGAGCGCTCAACAAATTGATCAATAAGAAGAAGATCAAGATCCAACCCACTGAAGGCCTTTTTGTAAGTTTCTGACCTTTTTCCTCTTTCCACAGTCCATTTTCTTTTCTCACACTTCTCAAATTGTTTGGCCACTGTCAAGGTTAGGATGAAGGCTGACAAGTAATTACTTTGTATGTTGACTGTTCCTGTTTCCAACCAGCTACTTCTCGGGCAAAACCATTAAGTGACTGCATCTTCTAAAAGGTAATGAAACTCACATGTTGCACAGGTGTGAGCTGATTCAACACTATAGTGCTCTTTCAACTGAACTGAAGACCATTGTAGCTGATTGTATATTAGTTACACTACTTACATACGTTGGTGTGATGTTGTCGTCCCTTCTAATAAACTTTGCTGGACCACCAACAGATAAGGAATTGTGGTACAATTCACTTTAAAATCTCATTTGAAAACCACTATATGCTATAGTGTAATTCTTTTGGCAAGTACTAATGCCATAAAGATTCCAATCTATTGAATAGCTCACATGGGCTAAGAACTCAGCAGTTCCAGGGAGAAAAGTGACATCAGGGAAACAATCTGAAAAAAAATTGTCAGTGGTGGCAATTTCCAATAGATACTGGGGAATTATCTAAAAAAGCAGTTCACTGAATAATGCCAGTCTCACTTAAGAGGGGAGAAGTTATGCTTTTCTTGTTACACTACTACTCCTCTTATTCAAATCTCGGTTGGTAACTACGCATTTCTGAAATGCTGATCAATAGAAACACTGTAGGCTCTAAACTTGAGTGCCTGCAGGCCATGTTCTGCAGTGACAGTTTTATGATAACTAGACTTAAAATAGTGGAGTTTACAAGATACTGGAAATACCACTTGTCCCAGGGACCTCAGTTTTTAAAAACAAATTCTAGAGTCCGGTGGCACTTTGCTTTTTAACAAGAGAAAAATAGTTCTGTGTTAGAGTTTCATAAGACGTTGACAGAGCCAAATTCTCGTTTGGTTTTTTTTTTTTTTTTACTTTTCTATTTTTAAAAAGTTCACAACTTTGTCCTGAACTCAAAATGTTGCTCATATAAAGCAAATGTAATTCCCATACACAATAAACAGAAGGCTGCAAGAGGGAACACCAAGTAAACGGGCTATTAATACACTATTCATGTCTCTCCCATTGAATAGTCAAAAGAAAGAACTTTTAAAGAAAAGTTCCCTGGCTTTTTCAAGCTGATCTGTGAAGATATCATTGTAGTAGTTAACGAAGTGGCAGGCTATTAATTGCACAGCTGCAATAATGTCATCCTTTGTCTATGGTTTGAGGTAAAACAATCATTTAGCTGGAGGCATTATTCCATGTGACGAGCTGCCACCCGCTGCACTCAGTGAAGGTACTTGGTGCCATTGTATATTCAGTATAAATGTTTGCAGTAATACCCAGTTCTGATTACTGTTAGCATAACCTTCAAGTTAAGCTTCTAGTGAGAACTGTTAACTCCAACTACTACTTGAAAGAGAACCTCTATCTTAGGTAGAGACGTGGAGTTCCAGGCAGTTTACTAAGTATAGGGTTTTCATACAGTTTAAATTACTAAAACCAAATTCCTGCCTGTTCTGAAAAAGCAGTAATACCCCATGGCATTTTTTGTAACAGTCAGGAGTTGTCCTAGACGGCGTTGAAAAAATCTCTGTGCCTCCACCCACACGGTAGGATAGTGCTGGTGGTTGCTCTTCTCTGTTCAAGAGGGTGCCAGAAGTGTGGAATACAAATATTTTGGGATGAAAGATGCTTGTAGAAATGTAATAGACCATATGATTTTCAAACAGGTATGCCTATTATTACCCGTGGTTAAAGCTATTAGAAGTGTTAAATAGACCGCAGAAGTCTTACAATATTTTCACTGTTGTAAAGGTCTGTTTACAAAGTCTTTCTTTTAAATTTATTCATATGTAACAGCATATTAGTGACATTTCGTGATTTAAGGATGTAACCCGAATGCTCTTTTAATGCAGTTTTGTACATAAAAAATCATACTGTATCACACAGTAGTTGTTTTGAATAATATTGTGCAATGTAGGTGTGAAATAGAATATGGAATCGAAGGGTGTTTTTATTGTTAAATTAATTTTATGATGCATAATTACAATATATTAGAAAGCTGAGCTGTTTTATTCTGCCAGCATAGCAAACATGAAAAAAATCAGTTTTTTACCCTTATAGCATAAACATAAAATGAGGAATTATTACATGACTCTTGCTTTTCTTTAAATGAAAACTAAATCTGTATATAATTTTTTTTTTCTACAGAGCAGGCAATCAGCTTACATTGCATCCTGTTGAACAGTTGCCTTTTCTGTGTTTGCATTCCAGCATGTGGGTGAGGTTTTGGGAAGCATGCACACACATGCATATAGCCACTGAAAGTATTGCTGTAGGCACAGGGACAAGTTTTTGCGTCCATCTAAACTGTGTGCTTAATTGAAGAACACATCTCATCTATAAATACACAAGAGGAATAGTAAGCATTTTGTTAAAGCCTTTTTTTTTCCCTAAGGAGCTCAGAGACCATTTCTAAGTAGTAAAATGTTACCACCATGTGGGAAAATAACGGAAGATTGGCGAGGAGGATTGTAAACATGCTCAAGTGACTCGCACCTGGGGTGCTGGACTACACATATATCACACTAATTGTTGTTCAGCCTTGTGTGCTCCCAAGTAGAATATCCGCACTTAGATAACGTAAGCCTGGGATGAACTCAGGGACACCTTATCTAGCATACATGAGATCACTGCCTTGTTGTTGAAGAAGATCAAAAGCACAGTGGAAAAGTACCCCTGCTTGGACCCCTGAAAAGCAGGGGAGAACAGCAAGTTAGAGCTCACACGCTCCTGCTAACAAGGACTTTCTCCTGCGCTGCAGTGCCTGCATCCCCTGCTTGGGTCCCTCTGCCCGGGCGTTGCTGCAGAGACTCCCCGATTCACGAGGTACTGAGATTAAATTTGTTCTTTGTCTTTCATCCGTGGTCTTGTGGTCATTCCTGCGTCCTGCCCGAGTCGGCTCACACACACCATAAAGAAGTTAAAATTGTTATTTCTATTTCTTACGGTAAACAACCTCAGTGCCTGGAGATTATGCAATTTCCTAAAATTACAGCTAGTTAACAGCACAACTGGGACAGCACTACTTTATATGACAACTACTTGTATCCTCTACTCTCATCAGCAGATGATCTTAAAGAAAATTGGATGACAATAATAAAAGGCATCTGCCTGGGTGGATCCTATATATTTAAGTACATGGAAAATTATAATACTGGTTTTAAAATGAATAGGCTCAAAATTTGCATCAGAGATTTACCAAGCAGGGCACTGATACATGTATTTGGTAAACATCTGAGCATAAAGACATCATATGCAATATGTTGATGGATTTATATTCAGTTTATGTTAGGGCTACTGATTTTTTTTAATTAGGATAGGACAGAATAGTTCAGTTGGGAGGGACCTACAACAATCATCTAGTCCAACTGCCTGACCACTTGGACTAGATGATAATTGAAGTGCAATGGAATATATAAAAGAATGATTTATCTCCTCTTACACAAGGAAAAAGTAGAAAATAGTTCAAGTCAGTACTGGCCTATCTATGTGACCCAAAGTAATATTAAAATTACCCTACAGCTGGGTTTGTACTGGTATACTGCTTTGCAATGGAGTCCAATTACAGTAACTGAAGCATCACAGACTCCGCTAACCTAAACAGGATTACACAGGTAGTACCATTTAGTCTTTCTGTTTAATGTTATATTTTAATAATTTATATGTAGGTCACATCTATGCTGGCCATCTACACAAAGACAGGTTTCACCCTGAGAAGGAGATGGATCGCATTTTTCTAAATTGTAAGCAATTCAGGTGTCTGTTTAACGCTTTGGCCTGATAGATGAACTGCAAATAAGACTACAAAGCTGTACTCCATATACTGTCAGATACAGGACTAAGTAATTTTTGCCTTTTATAAAGGGTTTTCCCAATAGTTGCTACTACATATAATAGAAAATGCAGGGTTAGATTCAAACATATTTTCTTCTTTTATGAATATTGTCCCAAATGTATTTTGCTCCTAATGTGTACATTACCGGCATTTACTTTCTTAGAGATACATTGTTCTTTTAGGTCATATTTAAAATTAGCATGATCCTATGGTGCATTCCCATTGCTACCATTATGTTTTTACTCTGCTGGTGTTCAATTTTTGCCTTTGGATCATCAAGGTGAATGTTTTACCACATTACATGCCATGATTTGTAAGTTATTTTGCTTGTTGAACAGTATTTTTGGGAATGCATTAAATAACAATTAGTGAGGTATTCATGTGGAATAACTTTGCACTTGAGTAATATTAGAAAGCTTCAGATGATGCAGAGTAGTGAGTGATTTAAGATATAGAATCACATATGCCCTGAAGTATCCTGTTGCAACGTTAATTACTTTTTAAAACAGCTTTATCTAATGCTTTCAAATCACGTTAACCACAATAGTTGCAATGAAGGATAGATAAGAGTGAATTTAAATGTTAATCTTACCTAGGGTTTAGAAGAAACTATAAGTTCGCTAAATCTCTAAATTTACAAATTAGGAATGTTCATATATAACTAGGGAAGTATGCTGTGCAAAAATCCTCAGCACTGAAGTCTGTAAAGTCTAAGCACTAAAAACTGTTTATGAAGAAAAACACCTTTGTAAAAAATTACATTCATCATATTTGTTCAAGTGATTAGTAATACATTAGCTTATGTCTTACTGAATAATAACACTACAAGAAACATAATCTCCTTTTCCTATTAGAAGAATGCTCTTTGTTCTGAAAGAGATTTGCGAATTTCTTCAACAGAGATATAGAAAATGTAGCAATAAATAAGCTACCAGTTATCTTATTTATTCCAGGTCCTGGAAGCTATATTGCTCTGGTTGTACTGTATCATGAACGAAAGATTTATTAGCCCAGGAGAAGCTTTATGCTGCACAAATTCATATCTCTTGGTACTTTAGCTACCTTGCTCAGAACTAGCCTAGGTAACTTTAAAAGGCTCAGGCTTTCTGGACATCCTCTACATACATTTAGGTGGAATCTGGTGCCATATGCTAAGATGCTTTTGAAGTATGGAGAGGGACTTAAATACTTAACTCGGATGTTACAAACTGTGTGCTCTGATTAGATAACTGAATAAATGGGGAGGAGAAAGGGAAGAGGTGCTCCTCCCCTGGAACGCTAACGAGACGCGATGCTGCTCTGTGAGCAGCGTGCTTATTCACGTATGCTTTAGGGACCTACTGCTGGAATGGACCCCCCAACAGAGCTCCAAAGGCAAGTATTTATCATGTCTGTTTTAAATACAAGATGGTACTGAGATGTTCAGCACAGACAGATCCAAGATAATTCTGGTCACATATGTGCATACAGTGAATTCTAGGGACCTGGAGAAATCTATTTGTTGAAAAAAAAAGGCTCATCCCACCTTGAAATGGTGGCAAGGTCAAGAATACAACACTGCACCAAGTTCTATTTAAGTCATACTGTAGGCACATATGCTGCTTCATAGATCCAGAAATTATTAGTGCTCTAAGCTTTTACAAAGCTGGAATTGTTTTTTCAATAAATGTTTGAATAAAAGTCATGAACAGATACTTGCATAAAGGTTTCAGAGTACCTGGCAGAGTTTACCAACTGTGGTAATTCCCACAACTTTTTCAAACACATTTTTCAAGTATATCACTTATCGCTATGATTCTAAGAAGCAAGAATGAACATGGGACGGGAGCTCAAGGCTGTGTATTACAGCTGAATGTGGCTTTATGTCTCGTATTTGCCTCATGGGGGGAGATGAAACATCAGTTGCAGAAATTCTTTGAGGTCTTCAGCTGAAAATTATTACTGATCTGAGTTTGAGAGTTTGCATAAATAATTTCAAGTCATTTCAAAGCCCAGCTTTGACTCTGCAGTTTGCCAGTGTCTCCTTACAGAATTACCTCGTTAGTGAGCATCTATGCGTAGTCAACACGGCTTGTGCAGACACGTCAAAGACAGTTTGAAACTAGCAGCTGCGTGAAGCTCAGCATGGGCTAACAACTCATTTTCAGAGCCAGGTTTCCTGGAGAACATAGAAGAGAAATTCTTTCTTTGGCTATGCTTAACAGCAGTGTACAGGACAGGATAGCTCAAGGGTAGCACAAGTATTTTCTAGTATGTATGCACCAGTATATGTATCACTGTATCTGCCCTGTAAACAAAAAATGGTAATTAAGCAGCGAAGTAGTCTTACACATAATAATCAGCCCATGGCAACATGGACTGAGAAAGCTGTCTAGCCTTTGTGTGTGTTGTATAAAAACATAACTTGTGTGCATACCTATTTGCTATTGATTTACCAAACCACAGCATCTTGAAAAGCTTCTAATTTAAGTGGTTAAGTTTTAGCTAAGTTTAATTTTATTTAAGAAATATATGGAGCATTTTCTAGCATTAGTTTTCCCTTTTTTTTAAATGAGAGATTGTGTCTATACACCATGGGAAGCACTCTTCCTGGCATCACAGCTGCTGTTATTTCATTCTTCCTTCCCTCCAAACTGCTATGCTACAGTCAGTGCTTACTATCTACTGAGTATGGCACGGCTTGGAAAGTTTCATTCTTATCTTGACACAGTCAGGAGGGAAAAAAAGGCTTAACAATCTAGTTTGGTTTTGTTCTGTTTACTATGGCGTAAAAACAAATATAATGACACCTAGAATTCTCACACACTAATTACTATGTATACATGCAGCAGTTTACATTGCTTTTTACTGTATATTAACATCTATTAATTCACTCTAGTTAAGTACTGTATACTAATCAGAGACAAAGGTTGCATTAAATTATCCAGATATTTTCATTAAAAATAAAGTAAAAAAATAAACAGGGTAGGCTAGAGCTTTAAATGCTCCGTATGGAACCAGCAAACAGAAATGCCCTTAGCTCAACCAACTTGACTTGGGCGTTAGACCAGATTTAGAAGCCCATGCAATGTTTTATGCATAGCAGTACAATTGCATAATTAAAAGATGTGCAGATTCAACTTTTAAGTAGCTCGTTAAAGGTAGTTTTAACCTTTTCCTTTGAAATTAAAAACTCAACTAAAAAACAGCAAAAAGATTTTGAATGCATCAATCAGTCCCACTCCATGGCCAACACGTAGCTCCACTGTCACGCATTTGTGCCAGGAGATGTGAAATTGCCATCGTCATTCTATACTGGAGCCGTAGGCCACTCAGCTGCTGTAACAGCACTACAGCTATTTCTGACTTTGTGGAATGGGGCCAATGTTTTTCCCAGAAATAAAAATTAGAAAATGAAAAGGGCACCAGTTTTATCTCCCCTATCTCTTCCTGGAGAAGACTGGGCAAGTTAATGAAAAAGAAATCCATCAAGAGTTATTAAATACAAAGCACCATCTCTGGCTCAGGAAGTTCCTGAACCACAGATTGCTGGATGATAGGAATATTTGTGGAAGTATATACGCTTTCCTTTCATTTAAAGTGTTCCCTCAACATTCATTTTGGACATTGTTGGAGACAGTGCACCAGGCCAGATAAGACATTCGGTCTGACATAGAGAGGCCATTCTTATGTTCTGAGGTTCTTTAGATATATTCGGAGGCCTGACTTTAAAACAGAAAGGCCTTATTTTTTAATAAAGGTAAAGGAGTGCTACAGACGTCTGTGGTTTCTTTGAACCTACTGTAATTATTATTTCGAGATTTTGCCTTCAGTCTTATTTTTTACGTGGTAACGCACCACACCTTTCAAGCATTAGGCATTGGAAGAGCTGGTAAAGGCAGTTTGGTGGTGTTAGAAGGTAAATTACAGCTCTGCTGAATGGCTTGCTTGGGTATTGACTTTAGAAGCTCTATGTAAAGTGGCGATGCTGAATGGCCTTATTAACAACTCTGAGGCCAGTGTGTGTGAAAGTGACAGCACTGGGACAAGGAGATGTTTTATCTCTCCCTAGCAGTGTATGAAATGCTTATTGACCTGGGTGAACCTTAAAAGTCAGCCCATTATAGTCAGATACAAGTTCTTGGGCTTCATTCCAGGATAAGATTCACAAAGATAAACATGTCTATGCTAATTAAATGCATCAGAGTCTATTTAGGCCAAACAGTTAAAGAGAAAAGATTGAAACAGGGTTGAGCTGCCCAGATGCAGAAGCAGGAGGGAAAAAGGGGAAATAAAGAGTCACCGTAAATGTTTTTTTCTCTTTTTTATTTTATTACTTATGAAACTGCATTTGAGAAATAAGCAGCTGTAGACTCTGGTCAACATGATATCAATTTGGATTGAGTCACACAACCATTTTTCAAATGAACTAACTCTTGTCTCTTGATTTTACACACTGAACCCTGCTGCATAACTCGTTTTAAGTAATTCAAGATGCACCTTAGAAAATCCTTGGCCCAAGGGCAGAAAAATTTTAAAACATTTAAAGCGAATGAAAAAGAACAGGGAGTTAGAGCTGCATGGTGGCTCGGCAGATAGATTCCTGTAAGGGCAGAATGAAATTGTTTTAAAACATAGACTGTGATTATCAATGTTAAAAGGTAACATGACATTTGTCAGCACAAAATGTGAAGACTGAGATGAGAGGAAGAGAACAAAGATGTAAAAATGTCCGGCAAGGCCAGACTACATGGTTAGGTAACATGAAGATAGATACAGGAACAGATTCATGGCACAAGTTAAAATAATGTTCTCAGGCTGGACGGATGGTTAACCTTGCATACTGAGGCTTTAGTACCTAAGTCAACCTGTCTTCTCTAGATCAGAGTGACTATTAGGCTAGACTGTATAACTATTTGTCACCATTTCTAGCAAATAACTATTCCTTTTTTTTTTTTTTACTTTTTCAAGCCACCTTTTTTCCACTTCACATACCACTGATGAAAAAAAAAAGGCAGAGTGCATAAAGAAAAGCACAGTACAAATTTTGCCATGATTTCATCATTAGTGAAATGTCATCCAAGAGTGAGAGAGTTTAATGCTGGTACTCTTCAAGGTTTGCGCTCTGATGACTTTGATTAACTGTCTGAGTCAAGAAATCAGATTTGTTACTGTCTTCATGTATGAAAAGAACAGAAGCAAAGTGATGCAACTTCATCAAGCAGCTATCATTCCTATGTAAACCTGAAAGGTAGTAAATGTGAATCTGAATTTAGGTCTTTCAAGCTGAAATGGCAGGGACAACTAAATTTCTAATTACCTAGACTACTGTAGTTTTTGGTTGGAATTATGGAATATAAATGAAATTATTTTTGCCCATGTTTTTCAATAAAATAGCAGATTTTTAATCCCTCTTATGATAAAAATTGTATCTGTTAGAATAAAAGTTTACTGACAAAAAGTAAACTCTAGTTCATAAAGATTTACACCACTGTTAGCATGAATAATATCTTTATTCAGTTAATATGATGCTTATGAATTGCAAATCAGACTAAATATATGTTCTGTTGAAAACAAAGCAAACAATAGAAGTGACTCTGATGCATTCTAAGAGTCAAGGAGTCACAAAACCATGTAATGTTTCTCCAGTAAAACATAACAGAAATTACTCTCTACAAAGAAGAGAACCTATTCTACTGATTCACCAATGCAGAAAAGTCAGACACCATGGATGAACTCCAACCTACTGGCTTTAAAGGCAAGATCCTTTGTGCTTCTTAGGAGTGCAAATTTACCTGGTGCTTCACGGTTCAAGCATAGACGTTTTCAAGGTTTTCCTTCTTCCTACCATTCAGGCTAAGTCTAAATTTTCAAAGGCCACAGATATTTAAGTTCCCATGTCTCTTTAAATTAGTTCACAAAACCAGGTAAAATACAGGGCTTAGACAGGGATCACTTAGATGAGGACTAACGAGGAAGGGGGGATTATCTTAAACTATTTCAAATGTAGGTGGAAGCTTTTTCATTTTTTTCTTTCTTTTTCCTAATAAATTTTATTATTGTGGACATGTACCTTGCTTTATACATGAGGTAATACTGTCTTGTATACCTTTTCTTTTATTAAGCCTTCTAGTCCTGATGCTACTTACAGCAGTTTTTTCATGCATAGTTTATGACTAAGACTTTAATCAGAAGCCTGTTCACCTGCACGAGGCAGACAGCTGGAAACGGCTGTCCTATCTTCTGAGCGAATTTGTACCAGGATTTCCATCTGTGCTATATATGCGCCTGGAAGGGTACCAATAACAATTACTGATCGTTGCAACTAACTGATGGCTCTTTCAGTCTCATTTTTAAACACATTCCACAGTTTTCTCTGAGCTCAGACAAAGATCTGAACCACAGTGCTGAAGGAGAAAAAAAGCCAGGGGGCAGATTTCAGACTAACAGTTTTGTAATATATTGAAGTTCTATCCTTACACAAGCCCATTTTTCAAATTTTAACTCAGTCTCTCTCTTAACTTCAAATTAAATCACGAGATATGTTCGGAAAGTTACTCCTGTGAAAGAATCCTAGAAATATGGGGCCTATGATAAGAAAAGAAGCACTTTACAATCTTCAGCAAAATAGAAAATGGGGGAGATAGTGAGGGCAGCATTCAGAATTCATTATCGCAGCCACTGTGAAGAGAATCTTCTCTTGAGAGCTGTAGCAATTACCATGTAGCTAACTCTTACAAACAAGAATCTAAGTTGTACAGAGTTCCTTAAAAAAAAGATTAAAATCTGGAAGTTTTATCTTATGACCGTGCAAGTCAAATATTATCCAAGTAAAAAACAAGAATACAGCATAGAAAAGGTACCCAAGTTCAGTATGATATGACAGAGAACACCAGGAATCTGTAATGTGCTTAAATCGTGACAACTTCAACCTGATGCTGGGAAGAAGAAAGTGAAATAATATTTCTTAAATCCTTCCATGCAATGCAGCTTAGTCCTTGTGTTTATCCAGCAAACCTGCCTTTCCAGAGATCTCTCCAGGTTGCACCAGATACCAGCAAGTACCACACATTGCAAAATGCCATAGTAGACAGCAATCTGATTAGAACTGTAGCATTTCATTTGCAAACAGTCTACTTCAGTTACAGATTAACAGAAAGGATTTAATTTATTGAAGGAGAAAATTAGTAGCTGGGAAAAGCAAGCTATGGAAAAAGTCATACTGGAAATTACAGGAAAACCTCAGGTCCTGATTGTAGTATATATTTTAGCTTTTGCATACAGTTTATCAGTTTTATGTGAGAACTCTCATCAAGACCAAGTATACTTCCCAGAGATTATTAACGGTTTCACCTTGTCCAAAGAAAAACCACAGCGATTTTACTGATTTGTAAAAGTCATCTCAACACCTCTTAAGTCAGGCCTCAAGTTTATATAGTAGGCATGACAAAAAATGGGACCTACTTGGAACAGTGGAATTATAATCTAATCCATCAAACTTTTTATGATTGCCACCATGGAACTGGTGGAAAAGAAATAGGGTGGTAATGCCTTTTGCCACTTCTGCTAGAAAACTGGCTCCTTATCTGCTTCAGCATCTACTCCACCAGCAGATCCTGCCTGAATAGTACTCGTGTTTAATCTGCAGTACATGAGACAGAAAAGAGGAATAATAAGATGGGCAGAATCCCCCGCCAATCTTAGAAGAAACAGCAAGTTCCAACAACTCCTCCGGTTCTCTCTTCCACTACCCAGAGGCATACAAAAGTCAGGTAACTGTTGCAATTTCATCTCCTTAGCAACATCTGACACAGCAGGCCCAAGCCTATTTTTTGTATCCCCATACCTAGAAACATGTAGTAGGTGCCATAAACCTAATTTACTGGAATATTATAGAGCCCGTTGTAAGGATGGGGGGATTCTACAGAAAGAGATCTCTGTGTCAGCCAGCGAGAAAAGCTTTCCTGAATTTCTTCCACCTGGCAATCACTGCAACCCTAGTCACTTTTCAAATTGTTAAGGCTCATAAACTATTTTACTGGAAGTGTGAATAAGCAGAAAGGCCTCTGTATTAAAAATATGATTGAGAGCAGCAAGTCTTAGCACACCATCTGCAGCGATTGCACTCAAATATTTATTATGTAAGTTCCACTAAGGAATAATCAATAAGCTTTGTCAGAGAACTGATGAGAGTTCAGAGGAGAAAGCTGTGTGTCAAGCAGCTTGTGACAGTATAAAGAGACTACAGAAATATATGCACCCAAGGGGAGAGCTGTCAGGCACTCAGAAGCTGGCATATAGCATTCAGTCACTCCCAGTTTCATGAATACGCGCTGGATTATTACATGAAAGGAAACGGCAGTTCTAGCGACACTCTGTTCTGCCAATACAGGTGCGTCTGCTGCCAAGGATGACCTTCCTGACAAGCACCTTATCCTCATCTCAGTGCCCTGGATTCTCAGTGATGTACTTCACAGTCACTTTGACATAATGAATACAGACTTCCTCAGAACATTGTCTTATGGCTCGCGGTAGGAATGAATGCCCAAAAGTAGAATGACTAGTCTCAAAGAGAGGCAGAAACTCCTCCTGTTCCTCTCTTTCTCTGTTTCTTAAGGCTCTATTCTCAACTATTATAGACAGCTAGCTTTCTAACAGTCATCTTCTCTTCCAGAGGCATCTAAGGATCAACAACTATCTCATGAATAGGATCTCAAGTGTTCTGTGCTTCAGCTCCTCTCTTGTGCAGACTAACGCTGCCCTGCCAGTGTTTGTTCAGCAGTTGCCATTGTCTGATACAATGGGCCTGGGTTACCATTTATCAGACCTGTTCTGCCAGCTAGTCTACATTCCTTGCCCTCACCACTTCCAGGATGGGGAGATCCTTTATGAAGATACTTCCCAAAGGGGCACGCTCCCTTTTCAAGAAAACAACAAATAATCACTTTCATAATAAATTTAAAACTGACACAAACGTGTTGAGAAATATTTTGATTACTAGCCCTGATATAATTATCTCTTTCCTCTTATGCTTCTTGGTTCCAAGAAAATAAAATACCATCTTTCTACACCAAAATTTTTGTATTTGCGACTCTTTGCAAGTTCAGTGCCAGCTCTGTAGAGTAGCTTTACTGAAAAGGAGTTGAAGCATTCAGCACTGTGCGCAAATTAAGTGTAAAAAAATATTAACATGCAAAGGCTTAGAAATTAGTAATAACAATAATGTTAAAAATTTTATAGCTAAAATGAAAAAGTAGTTCAGCAAGCAAAATGGTATTTTTGCTTACAAAAATTTCTGACCATCTCTTGCAACTCTTCTCACAACCACATTTTTCAGCTGTTTCATACATCCCGAGCTATAGAGTCTCGGAGTCTTTACAGAAGGCGGGTACGCTCAGTAAACCAAGTATCACAAAGCTCCTGATTCATGCACGCTTAACTGAGATAACCATAAATAATCCCTCGAATTCACCGTCAACTGGAGAGGAATCACGTACTGAGTAGTATGAATGCCCTCTGCAGGTAGAACAAGAAACCGCGATAATTCTGGGATTGATTCCCGTTTGTCTATTTATTAAGTAGGTACTAAATAAACAAGTCTATAGTAGTCCTTGTTAGCCTGTATTGACATTGTCTGAAAAATGTAAATGGTACAGTGGTATCTTCTGGTATCGTTGATAGAAAGTTTATAATCTATCACAGATTTTTCACCAGTCATAAAGCCAGGCTGCGTCTATACTGCTGAATTATATAGGAACATGGAGCAAGATTGAACCCCATGCCTTTGTTCACGAATGCTGCTTAATTGTTACAACACTCCTGGTGTGGTTTGACTGTACCAGCTAGCATCCTTTCCCATACCCTCCATATAACGCTATCTATGAGTGTTTACCAGTCCCATGAGCTGCTGCACACCCTTCACATCATTTTAAATATTTTGAGCTGAAAAAAAATCTTTCTCTCTCACACACACATGCATGCACACACAAATCATGCCTAGAGCCAGAGCAGTACTCTATTTTCTCGAGGGGACATCAAGGCCCAACCGGTATGTATTGTGGACATATCCAGTTCTCTGCCATTTGGCCTCTGATCTAGAGACCAGTCCCTTCTGTCTAAAGCCTCAATAACCTACGCCAAGAGACAGGTTTTGAGGTAATCAGTAGTGCATTTTCCTGAAGGGCCAATTTAGTGTGGGGGACACCATATGTTAGGTAGCCCACAAGCATCATCTAAAAATAGCTTCCTATTGAAGCTGTTATCAAAACAGATGCTAAACCATCAGGCTTATATAGGCCTGCTCTGAACCTACTGTTGTCTCTGTCCACTACATGTTGCCAGAGGTTTCAGAGCCTCTGTCACAGCGATCTCCTATTCTCCACAGAAAAACAGCAGTCAGCAACTATTGCGTGCCTGAACTCTGTGACATTCAGCCCCATGACCTCCATCTCAGCATATCCATGATGGTTTTCTGATTGGCCAAGTCTACTGTGGATGAGATCAACAAAAGTATAAATACATGCACCCAGTTTAAGAGAAGAATGATCTCATCCCCTAGCCAAAGATGAATGTGAATAAAACTGTTTGAAGACTATTATGAATTTAAAGCAGGAAACAAGGCTTTTAAACACAGTCTTTACTGGAATAAGAGGACTGATGGGCACCATGTGGAGCACAGTAAATGTCATATGCAACAAGAGTTACAAACCAAGAAAAAATCAAAACCAAGAAAGGACAGCAGTGTGACAAAGAAAAGTCTATGGCTATGCTTAATTTTAACAGTCATCATCATCCTTGTCGTTTCCAAAGGAGGTCCTGACCACTTCCATGAGAACATGCCCAAACCATCTTGCTTCGGGGCAGATTCACTCTAATGAATGACCTTGATTTCAAGCTGCACAGGAGCTGCAGTTCTAACCTCATGTGCAGTACAGAGTAACAGCTGCATTCAAAGACTCTAGCTGTATAGATAAATGACTTGCTGGTACTTATCCCTAACTCTGCCATGGAAGTTCAGCTAATGCATGCAGTCGACAAAATCAATATACACCTTTACAATGCTTGTCTGCTCACTAAAAACATGAACAAATGACTTCATTCCTATATTTTAGAATGCACAGAGTGGTGTTCTACATACAGGAGCCTAAGCTGCCAGCAGAATAAGAACGAGGAACAGAAAACTGTTAGATCAGCTTTGAGTTCAAAGACATGTCACAGCATGCGTAACTTCCAAACTGGATTATTGTGACACTGGCAGTTACAAAAATACCTTTCTTTTTCTATTCATGCCTACAGCATACTTGAAAGTCAGTCAGTCTCCATACATATGGCTTTGGACTTGCTGGGTGGTCTGTCTCATTCCCAGTCTATCAAAGATCTTAAGTCATATTCAAGGTCCATGAAAATCACGTTTTATGTATGCTTACACAGTTTTGCATTGAATCCTAATTTACTTTTTTTTTTTTTTTTTTTCCTGCTGGAAATACAGCAATCTCAGTAAGTTACAGCAAAAAAGCTAACACAGAGACACACTTCTCATGGATGCTGCAGGTGTGCCAAGCACTAAGGATTATACAGAGCAACTATAAAAGCCGTGATTATTTGAAAATGCTTTTATGAAGGTTCTATATTAATGCTTCTCCTTTTGCATGCAACCTAACAGAGAACAGGTAAATCTTTACTTTTTTCCCCTGATGCATCTGTTGAAACACTAATGGAAGGTTTATCTTTAAGACTGTCTGTAACAATGGGCTTAGCAGCAAGGGACAAGGACCAGTACCTTGATTTATTTGCACGCTGTATAAATTATCTGTTTCTAAACCGCATTTTCTCCTTTCCAGAAAACGTATGTGTGGTTTTGGTTTTGGTTTTGGGGTGTGTGTGTGCGTACACATATAATTTCTACTTCCTAAACTCCAATGTAGTGCGTAATCTACTTGTATTTTCCTGGAATTTATGTAAGCCCAAATTTGTTATTTGCCATATACTTCTTACATTAATTATGAGTTCTCCAGTCTATCTCCACTGACATGCAAGCTAGCACTGTATACATCCCTGTCCTGCCAAAGACCAGTCTAATTTATTCTTCCTTCACAAAATGCCCCCACCAGTATACCATCCATCACATTTTTGATTCTTTGTTAAATCCCTCTCCTTTCCAGTACAGCTACCTCAATGTAGTTACTGTTACGCTGTAATGTTAAGCTTTTACTATTCAAACCAGCTTCATTAACTTGCCAATACATTTAATTAAAAACAGACTATACACCTTGGGTGGGGTTTACCAAAGCTCCCAAGCCAGGTTCCTTTTCACACTCTGTTGCATAAACTGAAGTGGATATTTATCAAGGTGTCTACAAGTGAAATATCCAAGAAAGCAGGACTGTAAAGCTGCCAGCTTTCAAAGTACCTGAGCATATCATTCACAGCATCTAGAATATGGCATGCCAACAGGTTGTCACAGCCGTAGGCTGAGACTTAACAGGATGGCAGAGCATGTTAAGTTTACTGCATTTTAACACAGGCCAATGCTTGCCTTGAGAATATGAAATTAGCATTGAATTTTCAGATTTGCAGAAGGTTTTATGGTTAATATATTGTGTATAAAATTCCCAAGGCTCTTAAGATTAGTGGCATATTTTTGCAGCTTAACTTCAGTTCAGGCAGGGAATTTTTTTTTTTTTTTTAAATTTAATAACTATCATCTGCAGCTTCCATCACCCCTCCAAATATCATTATAATTATTCTTAAATCTACAAGGCAAACCATCTCAGTCTGATTAGGAGGAAAACTAGAGTTTTAAGATAAAACTGTTAACGTTTGAACTGAAATTAAGTAATGTATTAAGATAAATTATGAAATTAAAACCAACAATTATTGCTAGAAGAAAAATAGTAGGCATTCAGAGATGGATTTCCAAGAAGTGTTGGGTATTCTGTTCTTCCATCCTTACTCATATTTCCATTTAACTAAGAAATGTGTGTAACAACCATTCTATAAAGAACAAAAAGGAAAAATAAATGAATTGAAAATGTGCCATTACTACTCAGTTATGCTGCGATTAATTTTTGAGCACCATCTGCTGGTCTGCTTCCAAAACAACAACCAAATTTCTCAAATGCTGGTAACATCAGCTCTGTATTGACTTATCACTTATTTTGTCACATATTTATTAAAAGTTCCCACGAGTCATGCACTATCATCATACTAGAGGAAATAACAGAATTCATGTAATAATGGACGGCTACAGAGGAGATGTGTTGGAAAGGTTAAAATAGCTGTTCTGTGGTTAACACAGGTTGAGATAAGCTTGTCACAGTGATGTTTTTAAGCTGAAAAGGTTTCGAAAGTACACTGAAAATGAAAACAACTTGGCCACTGTTTTCGTCTTAACGTACCATATGTCACCCCTACCACAACTCTTGTCACCAACGAAAGAAGAGATATCACTGCCATCTTTTATTTCTTGCAGATTCTCAGCTAATACTGGAAAGAGTTGCAGAGAAATCTACCAAGACAGAACATTACTCTCAAATACATCATTATGACGACTTCTCACTCGCCTCTTGCTCCTAGCAATACAGTGCCATCTGCTTTTCCTGTCTTTTTCTTTACTTCATTCCAGAAAGAGAAAGACCTAACATTTCCTCTAGGACAAGATGACAACGTCCCATGTTAGGAGCCTGGATTCTGATGGACTTAATTATTAGCAACTCTGGAGCTTTATTCTATTCTCCTCCCTAGAATAAATACTTGCTTAGTTTGCACTTCACAAAAATATTTTGTAATGCCAGAAATCTGTACTTGCTTTCTGTTAAA
Organism: Charadrius vociferus; assembly: GCF_000708025.1. Classification (NCBI taxonomy): domain Eukaryota; kingdom Metazoa; phylum Chordata; class Aves; order Charadriiformes; family Charadriidae; genus Charadrius; species Charadrius vociferus. The sequence continues at coordinate 5,461,946 of NW_009646928.1, read as the reverse complement.
GATAATTTATTTCCAGTTTGAATAATCTCGTAATGTCCAGTTTAGAAGAGAGTGTTTGAATCTTGACACTTTCTTTCCACACTTCTGACAAATACACTTAAATACCACAGACACATTTAATGAAGTAAAGTATTTTTTAATATCAAATCATTTAAATAAAAATTAGTTTCAGTATCGAGCTGGAGCTACAACCTGCAAGGCCTGGATAGAAAATGCTGGTCCTTTTATATGCTGAACATTTATTTAATTAATTAGAGAACTGAATTATTGAATAGTCACTAACAATTATCAATTGAATTATTAATTTATTCATATTCCACATTTGCTTTGTCTACAAAGAATGTTGTAGTCAATCTGGGTATATTCTGTGTAGTGGTCAATGTCTCACAATAGACTGTTGTCAGAGTAAAATCTTGATTCCTACAATATTCCAACAAACACTTAAACCTTTTTTCTTTTTTCTTGTTGAAGTAGGTAGGACCGCTTCTGCATTTTTAGTTAACCATATATGTTCAGGATTGAGACTCTGGAGCCCTGTGGAGGCTCATAAAAATTTACATCCAAGTAAAAGAGCATGCAGAAGGCTACTGTTCATGAATGGAGTCTTTTTGGAATTGAAATATGTTAAGTACTTCAAGGAACACTACACTTCATACAAGAGAAAAAAATTCAAGTTGTTAGTCTGGATCAAGATGGTTCCAAAAAGAGAAAATACAATTAATTCACAATACCCATTAGAAATTTGCGAGAATCCCACAGGCAGTGATGCAGAGTTTCATTTACAAGAATACTGACAGTAGAGTCAGTCCAAAAGTGAAGATTCTGGAGTAACATATAGAAATGTTTCTGCAATTCCTTTAATATTCCAATTAAGACATTATTTTTGCATTTGCAAAACAGCAGTTTAAAGGTTTGTTTTGTGCTCTTTCTTTTTTTTTTTTTTTCCTAAAAGGGGTAGGTATACTATGATGAAAATATACAAAGAAATTCTTATTTATCATTGTTCTATGGAGAAGGAAAGTTAACTAAGAATTTTAACACAACAGTTTATCTAGTTTTCTGGTTGTATCTAGTTCTCTTCATCTTTTCACACTAACAACTTCTTTCTCTTGGGTCACAGTGATATTCTTCATAAATTTGTACCGGTCCCATGATGCTCTGTCTACCACCGAGTGACATCCTGATGCTTGGGATCTGTTATTTTATAATTCTACATTGGCACCACCCCACTTATCATAGGAAATGGCTAGAAGTTGTTGTACAAGTTACTAAATCTCATCGTAAGCAATAATTACTTGTAAAACATTCTTATCTCAACAATTTAAAAATACAGTCGAATGAAATGCAGTTTACATTGTTAAAATACTGATGTTACAAACGAGTTCCCAGTGAGTTCCCAGCTTATATCTAACTATAGCACAAGCAGCACAATGTTGAGCGTTTTTTGGCTCTAGCTTTGAAAGCAGTAACCATCAGTTGGGAGTATTTGCAATTTTCAACAAAGTTCCTTCCTCAGTTCCAGGAGGTTCCTCTTTTGATGCGCCACTGAAGTTTCAGGATGTTTTTCTTGTTGCATCCTGCTTTAGTTCCAAGATATAAGCCCTCTTGGAAGCCCCCTACAAGTTTCACAGTCTTCCAAGGAACAAAAATACAATAGAACATCCATCTAAGGAAGAACTGCATCCTAATAAAAGAAGATGGGAACAGACTACCAGCAATTAATAATAAAAATTAGCATGCAACAGAACTTGGGAAAATATTTTAGCGCTAACTCTGCTCTAAGAAATCCATGGTTCTTTACTGTTACAGATTAAGTTATGTGTGTATTACAGGAAACAGTATTCTTATCTATTAAAGACGACGTGTATTTTAAATGCTTATACTGATTTCCTGGTTCAGCTGACATTTAATAACAGCAGACGTTGCCAAAGTGAAAGACTAGTTTCAAGCTTCCTTGCATCTTTCTGCATTTCCCTGACTTTTTAGTCAACAGCTGCAATGGACTTCAGAGCAGACAGAGGTGACTAAATCAATTCCAAAAGCTTGAATTTGTTTACAGCAAGCAGAATTGTTAGTATTTTTTACTGTTGGTATTCTTAAGCAGTACAAGATTGGGCATTTGCAGAAAGCAGACGAAAGTATCAGTCCTTATTTTAAAATAACAAGCTTCCTGTGCCATTTTATCCATATTTTGCACGTGCAAGAAATGAAATAGGGTCTTATCCAGTTCCACAATGAGTAATTTCTCCTTGAAGTACAATGGCATGGGTCTTCCTGCCAGTCTACCTGCAGATCCACAGGACTGACAGCTACACTATTGCCTCTGTTAGAGCTACTCACACTGTTGTCTCTCTACCTACAAACTTAGAATACTGATCTTGTTCACTCACTCTCATGGTCTTTTCTTATCACAGTGCCCTGTAAACCACTTAATGCAATAGACTGGGAACACAGCGCTGAAGAGACGAAGTACAAGGAAGAAATGTGTATTATGCCATTGATTCCCACTGCTTTGGTAGCTAAACGTAAATTAAGAAAACTGGCGGTCCCAGCTAGACCCTCTAGGGTCTAGCTCCACTTCCTCTCTCCAACATGCTGGTTTAAGATTGCTGCATCCACATGCTTTTCACACAGTTGGGACAAGCCCAACAGAGTCTAGCAGAAATGACTTGATATGCCACCAATTATATGTTTGCATTTCAGCATTCAGGACTACCCTTCTTTTATAAAACCTGGATTAAATTACATCTGATTTCTGAAAGACTGAAAATGTCAATCAACCTGCGATAACTGGGTAACTTTACACTTGTCCCACCTATCCAGGCAGGCTTCATGATGGTGTAAGAAGTCTCTGGAAGGACCAGCATGCTATAAACTGTTCTTTGATAATCAGATTTCCGCACAAAATTATAGAATCATAGAATGGTTTAGGCTGGAAGGGACCCTGAAGATCATCTAGCTCCAGCCTCCATGCCATAGACAGGGACACCTCCCACTAGACCAGGTTGTTCAAAGCCCCATCCAGCCTGGCCTTGAACACTTCCAGGGATGGGGCATCCACAACTTCCCTGGGCAATTTGTTCTAGTGTCTCACCACTCTCAGGGTGAAAAATTTCTTCCTAATATCTATTCTAAATCTCTCCTCTTCCAGTTTGAAGCCATTACCCCTTGTCCTATCTCTACATGCCCTTGTAAAAAGTCCCTCTCCAGCCTTCTTGTAGGCCCCCTTCAGATACTGGAAGGCCACTATAAGGTCTCCCCAGAGCCTTTTCTTCTCCAGGCTGAACTACCCCAACGCTCTCAGCCTGTCCTCATAGGAGAGGTGCTCCAGCCCTCTGATCAGCTTCATGGCCCTCCTCTGGACTCGCTCCAACAGGTCCATGTCCTTCTTATGTTGAGGGGTCCAGAGCTGGACACAGTATTTCAGGTGGGGCCTCACAGGAACGAAGCAGAAGGGCAGAATCACCTCCTTCGACCTGCTGGCTGTGCTCCTTTAATGCGGCCCAGGATACAGTAAACCTTCTGGGCTGTGAGCACACGTTGCTGGCTCGGGTCGAGCTTCTCATCAACCAACACCCCCAAGTCCTTCTCCTCAGGGCTGTTCTCAATCCATTCTCCACCCAGCCTGTATCTGTGCTTGGGATTGCCCCAGCCCATGTGCAGGACCTTGCACTTGGCCTTGTTGTATACGTGTATCTTTTTGTATAGTTTAAAGATCGCTGTCTTATTAGAATAAACAATCTTTTTTTTTTTTTTTCATCTCGCTGCCCAGTCCCTGGATGGGAACAGATTTAATATATGCTGTTAAATATATGAATGGAGTCTAAGAGCATCATTTGTCTCACACTGCAGGCAGACCAGCACTGTTACAAATGTTTGGTGTCAGCATACAGCATGCCACTAATTTTAAATGCTGCAAAACACTGTGTTGTTGTATTGTCTTATAACTTACCTCCTTCAAAGTTTAATTTTAGGGATTCATCTTTTCTCTAGAAGACAGCTAGCTACATAGTCCTGGGAAGGTAATAATCCTTCTGTGAAAACTCATGTTATTTTAAGACAACTACTATTCTGTAGTAGGCCAATGCCAAGAATTTTAATGTGAAGAAAAATAGATGGAAAAGATTTTGCGGTTCATACATCAGAGCACTGAGCTGGAATATAAATGGACCTGATTCAACACACAGACAATCCTTTCTGTGAAAAAAATAAAACAGAGAAAAGATGGAAAGAGAAGGAGCAAATGAGCAGAAGTGAATTTATGTGACCTGAACATCGTTTAAATACACTCACATTTTATCATCTCTTTTCCAGTTGTTTTTTTTCTTTTATGTTAGTGCCTAGTCAAGTGACTTCTTCAGTCAAACAGCATAGGAAGGTATTTGTATTTGCCTCTTCTAAGCCAACATATCTCTTGCAATACAATAGAAAAGAGCCTGAAATTTACTTGCTGAAGTTCATTAGGAACATTTCTTTTCTATGATATATAAAGGTAGGATGAAAGGAAAAAGCTAGTGCTCAGTATAAGGGAAAGTTTTAAATATAAGTCGCTGTAATCATGTAACTTTTTTGCCCTGTAGGGTCTATCTTAATAATTTACATTTTATCCAAGCAGTCAGTTTTGGTTTTAAAAGAAACTACTTGTCTTTTGCCCTCAAAATTATCTTTCAATATGAATTGATATGAAAGAAGGCCAAAATTAGACAGCTGTCACCTCATCAAATGTCACGTGTCCCCAGCCATGCCTCCTTTGATGAGATAATTAGTGTTCCAAGAGGTCCAGGACTGCCCTGCATTTGAACACATTCTGTATAACAGGCAGGGTACTGCTTTTTCACAAAAGTTCTCATGCAGCACTACAAAAACTACAATAACTACTAACCACTTTGGCTAGGTAAAGAAGGTATTTGACACCTGTGTCTTTTTCAGAAGAGCCACAAAATGCCGTGAACCAAGTATGGAGACATCTAAGCCTTCTTCCCCACCCCCCAAATATTTGAACCAAGTCACTAAATGCAGTGAACCAAGTATGGAGATATCTTCTAAGCCTTATGTTACTACAGCACCTAGGAGGCCCCTCTCATCAATCAGAAGCCACTGTACTAAGCAGTATATGAACACAGAAAAAAAAAAATAAAATAGCTCCTGCCTCTAGAAACAAAAGTCACGAGAGGTGCATACAAGATACCACCACAAAATCTAAGTCTTGGCAAGACAGCAGTATCACCACTGTCAGTTTTTCTGCCGCCATCGAGACAAAGGACACCGCTGAAAAGTCAAAGGAAAATAGGAGGTAACTGAAGCAGGCTGTGTGCAATTATTTCAGTGTAGAGCTTTCTACTTGCTACAGCTGAGCCTGCCAAGTATACTGCTTGTGGCAGACATAAGCCTCCTATTGAAAGCTGGTCTGCATGATCCCACCTAATGCAGGTTTTACAGAATGACATCTGTAATTTATTCCTACAGTACCTAATAGTCACTTTTCACTTAGTTTCTAACTTTCTCTTTGTCTTCAGCTCATTACTTCAGTACTTGTATGAATTCAGTATGTCCATTAATTTTATTGGGGATTTCCAGTGTTTCAGGGCCATTGCCTCCTTTAGGAAACCATGTGAAAATTCAGACCTTCCTGAAGTTGTCTTGAATGCCTGCTGCATGTGATTTTTACATCAACTATAGCTTCTCAATACGGTATTGTCTTATGAAGCACCTAGGATCAATATTTAGCTGGGAGGGAACGGAAAAATAAGGAGAAAGAGGAATAATCAAATAATGTGACTTTTCTCCATTAAGAGTTTTGAGTCAAATGTTGAATTTGTACTAAGCGTGTACCTGAATTTCATCTTCTCCAATAGCACTGAATGACAGAAACTGGAAAGCTTCTACTTATTTCCTTCATTGGCCTGAATTCAAAGCCTTTACTTTGTAGAATTCATGCCGATTCTAAAAAAAATCCAAACAACAACTGTTGAAACACAGTTTCTAGGCTGATACTCAAGAACTGCTTTTTAAAATTACATCTTCATGTAACAGAACTACTATGAAAATACAAAATTTCTGTGCATTTTGTTTTTTTTTTATTTCTCCCTCCTTCCTGCTATGGGAATGTGTTCAATCTCATGTTTTGCACTCACAATACATTTGTTTAGTCTGCTACTTTCTATTCAGTGTTCACACCAGATAAATCCTCACACTACACTTAAGTTTTGTTTGCTACCGAGTCACAAATACTAAATAGTTTATCTACTAGATAGAAAAATACCCTTCTAGTATCAGATCCAGATAATGTGTATGATATAAAGATTTTGTGTGTGAAAAATATATAGAATTATGTCCATTTAGCAAGCCTGAGCCATTCTGCCCCGCTTCCATAGAGAAACTTGAGGAGGAAGGAAAATTCTCTAGGGATTCCGACAAACTTTCAGGAGAAAATATTTTATGAATGTGCAGAAGTCTGTGATTGCTAAGAAGCATGCTGCTCTAGAAAGTTAGAAACTGTCTGCTTAGCTCCTAAGAATGGCAACTGTACATCTGGTGTCCTGAAATGCCTTCTCAGCTGGAGAGAGGAACTTGGAAGAAAAGTGAGTCACACTACCAGCTTTTGATGTGAAAACCCTGCCAGCAAGTGCTTATGGAACATTGCTGTTCTCCCTCTGCCTGGACTCCATGAAGTCCTGTGACCACAGAGCATTTGGATTTGGGGATATCGCTGCTTCCAGCACTCCTTCCACTTTTGTGGACAGCATACCTCTGCTTGAAGTACTATGAGAGTGGTGAGATCCTGCACATGCTAAGGCCAGTGAGAGCATCCCAATGGATTTTACAAAGCTAGGAAAAAACCCAGTCTGCAATGTTAACAAGCAAAAACAAGATACAAATCTGAAAAGATACTGAAATGAAAAAGAAAAAATTATCATACTGAAACATAAAGAGCCAGAGTGCCATGGTTTAGGCCAAATCGGCTACTGGGGACCTGGGGGACCCCAGGTGAGGTACCCCCCTTCAAAGACAGAGGCAGAGGAGGGAAAAAGAGATTCTTTAGTGTGGTTGTACTTTCTTTTCTGTAATGTTTCATTCTAAGTTTACATATCTTCCTTTTTCTGTTGCATCAAGATTTACCTACTGTCATATTTATAACAGCTTTATTTTTATATCCTTAAAAGCTTTCTGTATTGCTGTTGAAGACAGCTACAACTCTACTTTTGGCAGTCTTAACTGTTTCCAAAAAACACTGACTATCACAATTTTTATTATGAAATAAAAAGGTGCTTCTTTCTGTATTCAGACCTCCTAGCTCCTAAGAGAGCATAGAGCAGGTTATTGCTATTTGTCATTTCAATAAAGGCAAATTACACTATGTAATACTGGAAAGGAAGGAACCATAGCTTCTATAAAGCCATTAGCCAAATAGCAGTTAACTTTAAATTCTGGCATCCATGACGTCTGACTTCCCTTTTTCAGTGTACTTATGGTTAGGAGAGCCCCATTGTCACCTGGCAAATTCATGAATGAAAACCACTGAGCATATGATTATAAGAATGCAATTAGTTTTGGCAAAAGAAACTTTTAACTATAAAAGAAGCTTTACCAGCAATGAAAACTTTTAACTGACCATTACTACCTCAGACCTTACACTTTTCAAATTAGATAGCATCATGAAACAAATTCTCTTTAAATCTGCATTTACAAAGTAGAAAGGCATAGAAAGACTTGTCCTTCATAAAGGACATATAAACGTGATTTAATATTGACACAGCCTCAGTAGAATCTTTAAGTTGAACAGGCAATACTAGAATGCATCCTATAAATTATTCCATTAACCCTCTAAAGCAAAGATAGCTTATAATTAATACTTGAAACAGGGTAACACACTTCAACAAAAGAAATAAAAAAAAAAATCAGAAAAAAAGAACAGAAAAGCTCATGAGAGATTTCTGATTCATCAGAAAGATCTTATTAGCTGTCACAAGGAAATATTATTTAACTCCATTTGGCATAGAAGAAGGGGAGTCCATCCAGTGACTACTCACCCACAGCTAAGTCAAAATCAGCTGTTGCTGGATCTAAACTGGTGAAAAACATACTCTGTCAACAGTACCAGGTACCTGGACAGCAGATGAATTATCTCCCTCAAAGCTGACTCTACATAGGGAAATCAAAGCAGAATAGCGCTCCCAACTTTTAGCTTTACAACTTAAAAAGAAACAAACAAAAACAAAAAAACCCTCCACCACCCCAAAAAAAGCAACAATACTTTAAACACTTATTATGAAACTACTGATTTTAAAACTGTGTTATTCTTATGAGTATTATCACCATCTAGTGATCTTTGCTTACCTAGGATAACAAATCATCAAAATTTAACAAACCAAGACAAAATCAAGAGCCATATACTGAAAAGAATTAGAGGACTAGAATAATAACCAAGTTTAGAATGTTTTCTCACCAAATTTGCTCAAGCTGCACATGCCTGGTATATAGTAATGTTTCAATCCAGTTTCAGAAATAATAAATAGGGTTATAAATGTAAGAATCAAGCTGTGTTTGTTACACGTCATTTTCTTCTCTGTTAATCTTGCCTTTTTTTACAAAGACCGTTTACTTCAATCTAAGTTCACCTGTGTGGATTTATTCATGAAAATCTTTTAATTACAAGACCACAAATTGTAACACTTACAGTTAAATTATATCAGTTACAGTTCAGTCAGGATACAAAATTGCCCTTGACTCAAGAGCCAGTACAAGGGATGCTTTCAGCGCTAAAGGAGAGTTATTGCAAAATCAAAGACAGAATTTATAGGGGTCTTTCAACTTAACAGCAGAATTTTAATACACAGAGAGACTCAGAAATACTTTTTTTTTTTCAGGACTTTAAAAAACTCCATACTACAGTGTGCTAATAAATATACATTAAAAGGTTATAAAATTAATAAAAACTAAATGACAGCAATGAAACTTGGGAGACGTTCACATTCCTAAACATTTCATCATAGCTTTTAAACAGCACTGCAGACTAAGTTAAAAAAAATGCAGCCTTTTTTGATAGGTTTGTAGGTTATTCAAGTAATGTCTACTGAAAAGCACCTCTGAGAAAGTCTGTTTCAACAGCTAAAACTCAAGTCTTATCTGGAAAAGGATGGCAGCTTAAAACCAAGTATGTAAATACAGGTATACAGTTTAAAATTCTTAGTGCATATCAAAACATAAAGGCTCTTTGTTCCACTCTCCTTTAGACTGACATGTATGGCTTGTTGTGAGATGTACCTGATCTAGTCTGGAGATTGGCGTGCTACCTACCTATGGTGGAAGCGTACTGTTGCGAAAAGAAACATTACTAGGGAAGCAGTAGAACATTTCTTTTCCATGGCTACATTCCTGGGGATGCAAGATGGTCAAAACAAACCCAACTGTCATCACTAGCACACCAACAGCAAGAATCAGGCAGGATATGAGGTTATCTGAATGGTTCCATCGCTCTTTGGACAGCCTTAGATAACACGCTGTTGGGATGATAAAAACAAGTGGGGTAGCACTCAGAACTCCCTGTGTGTGGGAAACAACAATAGAAAAAACCCTCAGAAGCATGTATATTTAGATATGAAGGACAAAAACCTAGATTTTCAAATGGTTGTGATTAAATTGATGCAACATAAAAGCCAGAGAATAGAGGCCTTTTCCAGTGTTGCTACATGGAAAACTTTCTTTTCAAAATCACAAATAACCTGCAAAAATATCTGTAAAACTATTGGAAATAATTCAGATTTATTTAAATGCTTTTGATTTGCTGACACAGAATAATATTTTATGTTGCAAGTACTATTAAATCCATGTAGGAGTCTAGATATAATACTGCCTTAAAATTGGAAACATCACGTAGGAGTTCACAGAATTCTGATCAATTTCTACATTTATGACCTGATTTACATTGACTTCTCTATGAAAGCAAAGCTCCCTTTGACAGAGTAGAATGCTCCCTCTTATTAAAAATTCAGTTCCCTTTAAATGCTCTCTTAGATGGGGGCAGATAGAAAGCACCTGCTTAAATGCTTTTTATAGTAAAGCCACTGCAGATTAATGTATGAGTTACATGCCAAAAGAGAGCATTTTTATGCAGAAATTTGGAACATTTACTTTGTCACATACTTAAGCACTATGTTCCAACTTAATTACTGTGAGGTAGTAATCCAGCCTACCGAGTATCTTTGCATCATTGTTTGTACAAACTTTTGTATATCTTTATGGTAGAACCTGCTAACAGTGATCAGTACAGACATCAAAAATAGGTACATGCACAACATATCTTCTTCACAAAAAATGAGATTCTTGAGTATGTGAAGCAACACAAATCAGCATCCCAGTGAAAGAACAGCACAGCAAAATCCATGGACCCTTGACTCCTGTATGACTGAACAGTTTCCCTGGCGAATTATCACAGGGCAAACACAATGGCTTGTGTTTTGTTTTAAAACCAGAAAGCAGGGGAAAAGTAAGCAGAGTCAGAGAAACAGCAGCAAATGCCATCTGTGGTGAAGAGCCAAAAGACAGCTCTTCTGTTGAACAGAAAGCCTGCTGAGAAGACAGATCATCTTATTTTCACATGTATAAATTCTGCTTATTCACTTTTCCTCTACTGGTGGATATCAAGACTGAACAGTCTTTCTAAGCGCAAGTACATCTAATAAATATGTACAGCTGTATTGTCAAATTCTCTCTGAAAAAAAACCCCCACAAGATATGAGCTACCCACTCAAATGCCTGCTTATCAACCTCTATTTGTAACTGAATCAAGCTATCAGCTTGACTATTGACTAATTGCTTAGGGCTCTCTGTGTAGATACTGCACTGATGGAATGTTTGCTTTTGAGTGATTATTTTAAAACAATTTCATTCCAGATAGTAATCACACATATTTATTTATGCTAGAAAGACTCACTGGCAGCTCCCTGGTGTGAATTTATTCTTAACATATTATACCATATAATAAATGTAAGCCACATATACAGACATACATGGGCACACATAGTTAATTAGGTTCATTATACCTGTATTCAGGTATTTGGATGGAATAGGCATGTGTGTATGTATTCATGCTGTGAATGAGAAATTTTAATGGAAACATGCATCCTGACCAAACCAATAGCAGTATTATTTATTTTGAGCTTGTTATAATTTGGAAAGCATTAACTGAGAAGAAACTATGTAGGTAATTATTTCAAATGGAGGGTAATTGGATAGCTTATCTGAACGTTCAGACCTGTTCTACGTTAGCACAAGCACGACCTGCTAAATCACTGCTACAAGATCACTCATTACTGCTTGGTCAGCAGATGCGCTGCAACTGCACTGTGGATCAAAACAGTGTACATGTATCATAACGTACCTACAAGTACACGTACCATGTAGCATAAAACCCAACTCCCTCCATTTTGTTCCATCAGTTTTAGGTAAGCATGCAATATACGGCTTGAAATTGTCAATGAATGCATGGCCAGGGACATAAGGAGGTAATTCTAAAATATGTCTATAAAGAAGCAAACGCTGCCCTTAAAAGGTTTTCTCCACCTCCTAACTTTTATATCCTGGGGTATATTTCCACATCTGCTTTATTTATAAAAAATAGCTGACCTGAAATTGAAAGTATGTTATATTGTATGTATGAAAAAATAGCTGACCTGAAATTGAAAGTAAACTGTTAAGACAAACAATGGTTATCATAAATGTAGATTGGATTATTTTTTTTAAACATTTCCTTTCACTAAATGTACATTGTGTGCCAAAACAGACTGACTTAATCTGGTAACTAGTAGTCTAGGATTCCAATAGACTATAAGCAGTTCCAGCCAGGCAAAAAAGTTACATAACTGTGTTAGAACTGGTTCAAGTCATAGGCGCCTTGTGTGGCCTGCCTGGTAAGCTCCATCTCTGCTATACCAGATACAGAAATATTTACTGGCAAACAAAGATGTTTTCTCGTAAAAATTGCACACTCAGGTTACGAAATTACTCAGTTTTGCTCCTTGTTAAGCCCAAAACAGGGAAAAATTCCAGTTATTATCCCTGTGGTCTCACTACTACTGCTTCTTTCGGTTCTTTCTTAGCCCCCTGATTTGTTTTTTGCCCCTTTGGCACAAGGCAGTCATTAAGATCTGTCCCACTGTTAAGTAATTTGCCAGCTTCATCAAAAGCAGGGATTACAGAAAGAAATGCCAGATTCAGTCCTGCAATAGTTAGGATGAGTATTTTAGTGATTTCCACTGCAGTTTAAATACATTTGGTAAGTCACAGCCACTTTCCATATCTCCAGAACTGTTCTAAAAGCCCTCCCCAACCATATGAACTTTACTTCCTGAACTTACTTTCTTCTGTAATTATCCAATTTTGAAGCAATGAATAATTCCTTTTTTTTTTTCTACTAACGTTTTTTACTGACTACTATGTCAAATTACATCAGATTTTCAGTAGAGCTGTGGATTTTTCACAGTTCTGTTTTATAAACAACTGATTTATTAAATAAAAGAACATACAGGTTCACTTACATTCAGTTCTAAAACTATTCCAAGGCAATCATACACCAATGATACGCCGGTCGCCACAGCAATGATAACTACTGTCACAAAAATATGGAAAACTGTTGAGAGGTTCCCATGGAAAAACACATTGGCAATCACCTGAAACAGAACCACAATTTTTAACCTTGATTTTGCTCTTTATGTTAGCAAACAGCTTATTCCAAATCTTCTAACCTTACAAAACCAAAAGAATGGGTGAGAATACACTGACAGAACTTTACCTATCTTGCTTCAAGAAAACAACTTCGTCCGCTTCAAAAAATAACTTGTTTCAAGCATTACTAAAATTGCAGAACAGTTGCAAGACTGACTTAGTTATACCTGCAGGATTTAGGGTGTATTTACTTTCTTCTCATTTGCCCGCTACAGATTAAAAACCACTTACAATTATTTACTGAACAGATGGATTTCCTAGATGGAGATACTTTCACATAGTAAGCATGATAAATATGCTATTTTTGGCTATTCTCAGCCTAATAAAAACAGTGACATTTATGCAAAACTTGGAATTTGAAGCAGTCCTAATATTATTAAGTAATTATTAATATAATATTGGAATATTATAATAAGTGTAATACAGCATTATATTGCCAGAATCTTAACAGTACAACTAGTACCTCATACTCATTGCATGCAGCAGGATAGGATATGCTGATATTTATTACAGATCAACCACTGACTTCAGCAACAATATGTATTAACGTGTGAATATTATTAATATATATCAACATTGTTAAAGGGAGAATGTAATAAATTCTTACCTCTCTGGTCACAAAACATTCAAGGGGGAAGGTCAGAATTACAGTAACTCCATAGCAAAACCTTCCAAATGTAGCAAGGTTGTCATCTCTACAATAGTTTTCAAATATATCTCCTGAGGCACAGCAAAACATCAGTTAGTTTGAACTTCATGACATTTGCCTGTTTGCAAATTGAAGTGTAAGTTACTGGAGTTACTGTAGAAATTGAGACTTTCTGATCCCCTCTCCTGACACATATCAAGAACCTGTAGTTACAATCACAGATTACATCCAGGAGGAACTTTCACCTTATCCTACTAGTTGCAGTGTTTTTATTTCAAGTAGCATTTACCTTTCAAAATTATTTTAACATGTACACATTAGAATTTGTCATCTGTTGTCTTCCCCTTAGCACAGATTTTGTGCAAGATGCTGGTGTTTGAATAAATATATGACAGATTCAGAAAGTAAGCTTGTATGTAAAAGATATGTTTCCTTTAAAAATGTAATTCCTGGAACAACAACTACACAAGGAAGACTTGGGAGCTACCTCTGGAGAACTGCATTTCTCTGATACTATCTAGTTATAGCTGTTAAGCTGCAGTGAAGAATTTCAAATATTCTGACCCCCATTATAAATGTATGGATTATTACCTAGCAAATCTTACATCTAACAACAAAAGCATTGCTAGAGAATTCAAATCATCATCTTGCTTAGTGTTTACCACAGAGAATCTCTGAGGCACAAGAGACACGGCATGACAGCTATCATCAGATGATCTATCAGGTGTTTTCTACCTGATTACTATACTGTCCTATGATTTACTACTTTTTAGGATCACAAAGGCACTGAAGAAGCAATAAGCTGTACTTTAGAGACAACGGCGAAAGGATTTTGACAGGGTAGACAGAAGGTAAGATGGAACCTGCTTACAGTAAACTCATATGCTGAGAGATAGCTGCAGTCAGAGCTTTCTATACTTGAAATATCTCAGCCAATTTGCACTTAGTCTAGCTACAACTGCACCTAGGACAGTAAGGTATTCTGCATAAACAGCACTGGAGGCAGGAAAAAAAGGACAGATCAACCAGTAACCCCCATCCGACAATTCCTCAGTTCCTCAACTGCATGCTGCTGCTCATCCGGAAAGGAAAAAGCTTGGAAGCTTCCTCCTACAATTTGGAACAGCACTATTAAATAACAGAAAAACCACTTGCTTACGGAATGTGTTATTTTTACTGAAGAAGCTAATGGACTGAACAAATTTATGCTTGTTCTTCTGAAAGCACCTTTTCCACTTCAACAAAATGATGTTAAATAATATGATGTAACATTGATTATATACATTTATACATATATGTATATTCATATATACACAGCGGTAACAGTAGGATTAGTTACAGCAGAACGGTTGTTGTAAAGATAGGAAATATCTCTAAGTCAGAGCTAGGGTTCTCTGAGGCTAGGATCTCTAAGTCAGAGCTATATTAGCACAGATAGGAAAAGGTACAGGAGAATGTACAGAAATATGTGTCAGGCCCCCTGTAGAAAAATCAAGGCAATTTTTCTTCTTGCTGGTCTCTGCTAGTGGATCATGTGGCTAAATTATAAATGTTTAGTCCTCAGAAGTATTTTGATTACGGGAGTATTCAAAGAAAACTTTCACCAGTGAGGCTTACGCTTGGGAATCTGACACCTATTGGCATGTAGCTGACATCTCTGTACCCTGTTTTGGTTGTTGGGTAACTACATGGAACGTCCTAACTATTTCTGTCCAAACATAGTATGATTTTAGCATTTTTACAATCCCTAAGATATTAACAGCAAAAGTCAGACAGAAAGGTGGGAAGGTAAGGATTACAGCAAGCACCAAAATTGTGTTTACCTTCTGTGTATCCTGTAAAAGTCATATATCCACATGCAGCAAACACTACACTGATAACAAGAGCGAGCGAGACAGACACATGTGTGACTCGAGACCAGTTCTTTAATGTGGGTTCTTCCAGAGATCCATATATTAAAAAGCTGTTATGGTTGCAGATGAATGCTGAAACAGACGACAGTTAAAGCAAATGTATAAATTCATGCTTATATGCATATAAAATAAATTCGCAGAGTGTATAAACCAAGGTAAGAGAGACACAGAACAGTTTGAATCATTATTGAATATCTGAACTCATTATTAAATACAAACATTAATCTTGAAATGAGTGGCAAAGATAAATGGCTTTAACTTTTACTTAATTCTTTGATTTAATGAAGGTTTACGTTCACCCTGAGATGATTCTGATTACGTTACTCTAAAATGTCACACTGCTTCCCACCCTCCACTCCACCTCTATTTTGTCTTCCTGCTCTTCTTTTGCTTAAGAACCCAACAGCAGTTTTGAGATACTTTTTTTTAAGTCCACAGAGCCATTTGCTACTTTCAGACTTCCTATGACATCCATTTTAGGCAGCAGCAAGCACTGGGAGGCCTCAGATTATCACAGCATTAACAAGAGGTAATATAACAGATGCTCCAGGCAGGAACATATTTTAAAATGAGGATAATGGAGGCGAGTTGAGACTTACTTGAATGGTTCACTGTGAGAAATGGGAACCAACAGGCACTTCCCAGTGAATGTATGCATTGCAGCCTAAGATTTTTCTGTTAGAGGTTATCCAAGAGAAGGCAGAACAATCACAGCCTACTCAGTTTATGAATTAGACTAACCCTATTGGTGCAGGTTTTTTTAAGATCACCTGGACAGTTGAGCTGGACTCACGTGACACACCGCTGTCTCTGCTACAATGGTAATAGCCTGTACAGCAATGGATGGGGGTAACATCTTAAACTATAACAATTAAATTCAACTATGGATGATTCAAAGTCAACTTAATTTTTCTCTAAACCAGTTTAACATGAATATAAAAAAAAATTACAATTAAAAAAATGCAATTTCTAGGTCCAAAGTATTAAATAATTTCTTACAGTTTATCTGAATATTGAAAATGCAGAAAAAAATACTTACCAAATGACATCACCCCAACGGCTTGTACTGCATTTGATTTTGCAAATATCCATGCATTTTCTGATTTGGGTCTAAAACAGACATCTGTTTTAATAGATTATCCTCCTTTCAGTGATCAGTTATGAAAAATAATTTAAAATACTATGCTGTAATACAGAACTGCTAGTCAGATCTCCAAAACTCTCTGAAGTAGGCCAGAGTGTTCATCAACAGTAAGTTGAAACTAGGGAGACACTCTTCTCACTGCCCTTGTTTTGATTAAAGTATTTCTGTAACCAGTTCTTACAGCCAAAAATGTCAGCCTGTTTCAGTGACCAGTTTTGTAAATAAAGTCTTCAAGTGATCATATACCAGGAAACAGCAACAGGGAAGGTAAAAGCTGTTACTGATTCTGACTAAGGTTATCTCAACCCAAAATCTCTTCTGACTAGAGGCAATTTCTTCCTTTGAATTTGCACACGTAATCAATGCAGTCTAGAGATACTTTCGTCCTAGGCTACAAATCAAATGAGGCAGTTTGTCTTTCTTTACACCTGTTCCAACTATTCCTCATAGTAAAGGGATTAATCTAGTTCCCAAAGGAGCGATAAAATAAAGTAAAAGACAGTATATGAAGACTTTTATAAGTAATATCCCCCACATTTGCTCCTCTAAGATATGCCCACAGTTTTGGACCCATGGTAATTGTAAAATTAAATCCTTAAAGAAGGACCACAGAAAACCATCAGCAATCTTTGTTAAAATCCATCTGATGCGTGAACTTCCCCTCTGAATAAAGAGCCAAAATGAAGAAAAGGGGAAGGACGCAGAACATCCTTTTCCACAGCTACAACTTGCTAAAAATACCAAATGAAATTCACAAGCCAGTTGAACATTATATTTGTAATACTGAAGCACAGACAAAGCAACAGTAAGCTTGCTCTTAAAAAGTTGGCTGCTGCTAACTTTGCTCTGTTTTTATTTAGAGGGAAAGCTGCTGCCACTTGAGGCCTTAGCTGTGATTTTCCTACTGCCCTAGAAAGCAGCATGACACTCACGCCGGTTCTGTGAAGGTAACAAGCAGCTTTGTCCCTGGGAACTTTGTCTCTCTCTCTGTCTGGTGATAACTAGCTGGTTTTGATAGATGTAGTGGCATATGCCATGCCAGGTTTCATTGCTTTCAAATGTTTAAACCATACCCCTGCCCCCTAAAAAGAAAAAAAAAAAAGATGTTGCTGGTTCCCCTTTCAGAACTCGTATCTTACTACTTCTTGAGAGCTCAAACAGTCAATCCTTCCTTTTCCATATTAAAAAAAGATTTACTGTACCTAATGCACATTCAGCTCAGACTTACAGCACCTTTTCAGCTCTTAGGCTGTGGTTGCTAAGCTTTGCTTTGAAGTGAACAGAACCTGAGCACCAAAATCAAGTTAAGGTTTTTTCCTCAGATGCAGTATGTTGTCTTGACTATTGTAACATACTGCTTCTAGTCTTAAGCAGCTGAATATAGACCTCCTAAAACATTGTCAGACTCAGAATGTAGATGTAATAAATACTATGGATGAAATAGAGACATCTGGCATTTGTCTTGTGGCACAGGAGTTCCTGTATAGTTGCTGTAGTTCCTTATATAGAGTACCCTCCCTTAACTTGATGCCACTGATTTCAAATCACTAGAATATGAATTGTCTGTAGACAATTCATATTCATAACTTTGAGGGTATTATTTTTCCGGAAAACATTCACATCTGATTGGAAAAAAAATATTAGTAATATTCCAAAATAAAAATAGAATATAGAAAGCTAACATCACAACTGTTCCATTCCATAACCACTAGAGGTCAGCTTTGATATCAAACATACAGAATGAAAATTTGTTTTATTATCCTTTGATAACAGAATTTGTGAAAGTCTCCTTACCCCCTTCTCTATTAATAACTAACACTTAGGTTACCTAATACCCTATAATGCAAAATACTTTTAAAATGCACAGAAATAAAGAATGCTTTTGCCTGAAACACATTTAATTTCTGTAAAAATGGTACATCCTGTGCAACAGTGTAACTATATTATAAATTTCTATAAATAGGGATTAGAAAAAAATGGAATGTAGAAAGCACGTGAATTTCAGTTGAATTTAATTCCATTTTGAATAAAGGGCCAAACAATTAATTTAAAAAAAGTAAGTCACGGGTGCTAGTCTTCCCCCAGCACAGTGTTTCCCCCATGCACTAGCAACATGCAACAGACCAAAATATAGCTTTGCTTTACAGATGAATGGCAAATACGATTAGGAGTATTATTTGGGGGAAAAAAATCCGAAAGAACAAAGTCCTGCCTATTTAGCAGCGTTAGAAGATAAATTCCTTCCACTCTACTTGCAGTATGGAGGAAGAATTTCAGATCCATGATTTGAACACTACCAGCAGATTGCAATGTCATACAATGCACATTGTTACAGATGACATATGCAACAGTATATAGCTGTTTCTTACAGTAAGTCTTATACTGATGCATGTGTTTTGAAAAACCTTTCCATACCTTGGGAACAGGGGGATCTTGCACAGATGCAATATGTAAACTGAGAAGTGAAAGCAACACCGTAAGAAATTTCATTTCTGAGCATTTAGAACTAAGAGTCAACAGCTCTAGAGTTCTGACCATATCAACAAATCACCCCCAAGTCTAGTCTGCAGGACATACAGACTTATGCAAAGCTCCTGGAAAAGGGTGCAGGTGACATGAAAGTGTCTATATAAAATGAGACTTCAGACTGGGAAAGAGAAAATGCTGTCAGGAAACAGTAGCTGTTAGTTATGGAAGTGCCATACAGTGAATAATCAGTTAAAATGACTCACAAGGCAAAGGGCAGCTAATGGAAATATCAAGTATCAAGTGTCAAGGTAAACATATACATTCATATAAATACATGCATCTGTGTAGGCAGATATGTACATACGCTGAAAAAGTCTATCACAGGAATACCAAGTAACACTATACTTCTATACCTGTTCTGCTTTTTCAACCCTGTTGCTACTGTTCAGGATGGACGACTTTTTTTTGAACGACTGACCAGTTTGACCTAATTCTTGTTAGGAATTGTTAGGGGAAGACATTAACTGCTGCTCATACAAGAATAGCAGTATCTGCAAATATCCATGAATGACAAAACCAGCTAGCTTACTGCTCCTCACTCAGTGTATAAAAACACAGACTATGCCTACATAAACAGTTTTTTTCATGCTGGACAAGGAGAAGCAGTTACATGAAACACAATGAAAGTTAACAGAAGAAATACATTTGTGATACTAAATGCACTTGCTGAGAGCTCTACTGTCTATCACACATAGTATAAGTTGTAACACAAAGCAAAAACGGACAGGTAGTATAACCGTGATTCTCGGAACAAAAATAATAAAAGATTGAACAAAAAGACATTCCAAGGGAGATCCCAGACTGGTAAAAGTCTCAGCTGAAAGTAAGACACCAGCAAGACAGAATGATGATAAGAACTGTCCATAGGAAGGTAGCGAAGTCTAGCGATGAAAAAAGCCTAGAGGTTAAGAAAATAAGACTCTACTCAGTCTTCAGTATACTTAAGGCAAAGTATAGCATAACAAACATGCTAGCTAGTTTAAAAAAGGTTTGAAAATATTCATGTTTATGAACATAAACGTGTTTCCCTGTACATAAGAAAAGAGGAAAATGAAAAAAAAACAAATGAACCAGGCAAAGGGTAAGACCTCCTAACAGGGTAAAAGGCATTTGATATCCACATCATGAGTAAGAGTTGGGCAAATTCCTTTGACAGTGTAAAACAGCATATCTTCTACTTCCTGTAAAACTTTTACAGTATAATATTCCCCATCTTAAGATCCATGCCATGCAAAAATCTTTTCTGTCATTTATGTAGAAATGCTGCCAAATATAATACAGCAGCAGAGTGCATCAGAAGCACAATATCTTTAAGGACGGCAAGAGAAACATATGCCCCTGATCTCAACCCCGCTTGCAGGTATGAACTACTGGCTTAAAAAAAAAAAAAAGGCTAATTTCTAGAGAGGAAGCAAAGATATGTTTGACAGGGGAGCTACATGTTGGAATGAAAAGACTTCCATTGTTTTGGATTGAAGATCAGTGACAAACCGCCAAGTTCAGGTGTAAACCAACAGTTATCAAAATAATCCAGGAACGCATGGCAGATTAATTCAGGTTCAATTCAACAATTTAGACATTTAGGAAATTAATTGTAAAACTGCAATTCAATTCTATTCTATGGGAAAACACCTTTTTAGTTTTTGTTTAAACTTTAAAAGTTTAAAGTACTGAAAAAGTTTACAGATGCTGAATATAACTTCAATCAATATAATGGAAAGAAAATGAGAAATGCTCACATGAGCCTTGAATTTTATATTAATCAAAGTCATCTTGGTTGTTAAAGAACACAGACAAGGCAAAGCCATATGTCAACCCCACTTAGTTACAGCTGCTTTAACTCCCCTTTCTTCCTTAATGAACTACTTAGCAGCTCTGTAAATATAGGGTAGCTTGTTTTCCTTTGTTAATTTCATCACACATTGAAGTTTATCTTTGCTTACTATTGGATTATTTATATGAAGGAAAGAATCAACTTTCTACTTTCAAGTTATTTTCCTGAACACTTGGTGTTTCATCCTTGTGATCAGCTGCCAGTTGAGTAATTCTCACATCCTATTTATGCGTAGCAGATGCTCTTTAAGATTTTCCTAGAGATTTATGTATTATGCAGACACTGATATCATGACATTCTTTCCAAAAGAACACCAAATTAAAATGATCTATCTTTATAAGCAACGTATAATATTGCTTTTTACAGCAATGAATGTTAGTTTCAGCTTTGAAGCATGAAGTTATTTTATGCAGTATTAACATACTGCAAATTTACAGTTTGAGATAATTCTAACCCATTGTTTTTGACCACAGTAGAAAAATACCCAGCTATAAGCAGGTGGAAATAAAGCAAAGAACAGATCATCAAAATGTATTTTTATCCAACATCTTAAACTATTGAGAGAAAACACTGGGTCCAGAACACTGGATTTCATCTGCAGATTCATTATGTTCTTCAGGCAACAGTAACCATATGGATTATATTAATCAAAAGCAAAACTGATAGAAAAAAAACCTCACTTTCCTATTTGTCATAAAAGTAAATAAATTAAACCGAATAATCCCTCTTGATAAAGACATTAATTTTTTTCCTGAGAATGAACAAGAAAATAACACTCCCATAATGTCCCTGAACAACCTGCTACACTCCCAAAGCAACTTGAAAAAAAGTAAATAGAAACGCAACACTCCAAAAGACTTGTAATTGCTGTTTTCAGCCTACAGTTTCAAGTACATCAAATCATTAAAAACAGCAATAACATTGTTTTGCTGATGGTCTAACACATTGCAGGCAGCTTCTAGGAAAGATAATATTCTCTGTTGTCCAAATAATAGATATAATTTTCAACTGGAACATGGACTGCAGTTAAGCAACTAGACAGTTTTATCACCCCCAGATAATCTTGTTGTACCTGTCAAAGGGAAGCAATCTTCACTTTAAAAAATCTAAAGGTAAGTGAAAACTGATTACTACTTGGAGAGTAATTATTGAAGTGGGAAGACATCTTAATGGGATTCCAGTGGAACCTGACACGAGTTCAGCACTTTTGAATGCATCTAGCAGTAACTTGCATGATGGCACAAAAAGTGAGAACATTCTTAACAGAAAGCATGAAACGTGCAGTAAACACAAGCATGCTAGAGAACAGGGTGAAAAAAGAAAAATCATAAGTATGTTGGTAAATGGAGAAATCATCTGATAAAGAAGTATTGAATTGTGTACTGACAAATTCTACAGTTTGCAAGGGCAAAAAGGCTTCACAAGAACAGGGCGGGGGGAACAACCAAAAAACCCTCAAACTTCAAGAGAATGGAGCAAAGAAAGAAAAAACTACCAGCTCACAGTTCTGCAGAGAAGGGCTTGGTGCTTCTATTAGACTGAAAACTCAAGGCATGTCCACAATGTCATGCTATTTTCCAAAGAGGTAAACATGAAACTAGGTTACATAAACAGGAGCATGGCAATCCCCAAGAGATACAGTTGAAAGAGATCTCAAAGACACTTCACATGTGAGATACATCAGTCTCTTCTCTGCTCCTCAATGGGAATACCACAGGCAGCTGTGGCACCACTTATGTTCTCAGAGAACATAAGGCAGCCCAGGATGCGACAAGAAGAGAAACACTAAAGGAACTCTGTTTGTTTAGTCTATAGAAAAGATAACCAAAGGGGGAACAAGTTACAGTTCTTTACAGGTGTTTTTCAAGCATTTGAAAAGGAATGAACAGCTTGCTGTCCATATCCACTGTGGTTAGGCCAAGAAGCAACCAACATGAAATGCAGTAAGAGAGACATACGATACACATTTAAGAAGAATTTCTAAGAAAAGTCTTGTTAAGAACTGGAATGGGAAAGCATGGAATTGCCAAGAACAAACTAGACAATCACCTGTCATCAATGACAGGCATACAATCATTTCTGCTGTGTGACAACAGTAGGGATTAAATATTCTGTCTTGGGCCCCATCAAGCCTTTATCTAGGATTGTGTAAATTCTTTTCCTATATGACAGATCCGAGAACTGTGTTTCATAATCATGATTTTTTTAAACCTCTTTGAAAACTCCAACTTCTATTTTACTTTAATAAGGATTCACAGTAAACACTTTATTTACTTGTTTCACCTGATAGAATACTATGATTGGACCATATTAAAATATATTGTGTTCTTTATTCTCACTGAAGAAAAAAAGATGGCATACCATAATATCATTAACAAAATATTAGAAGAGAGTTTTAACAGTTAAAGTATATCTCTATTTCTAACTGTAAAATACAAATCGTAAAAACAGACATTGATAGAATGTTTGTGAAGCAAAAAAATCTGATTAACAGTTTATCAACTTGCTAGATGCATTTTTGAAAACAAAAAGTGTAAAGGCAAAAATGGAAGTCTTTAAAGAATTAAAAAGCAAAACTCCAAGAATTACTCGATACCCAACATTACTTATTGTAACAAAAACTAAAACCACGCATTCCATATTTTTCAGTGCCTCACAACTGTTGAGAAGAAGTGTTACCATAGTAACAAGGTCATGAGTAACCATTATGTATAGCTTCTTCCTTTTTTGACAAGGGATTTTGAGATTACCCTTTCAAACAGTCCTTTAACACACAGTATGAAAAACATGCTTGTTCAGAAAGGAGGGGGGAGGGGGGGAAGGCCCACACTGTTCTGAATGCATCATTTTAATGGATGATAGACAACATCATCTGGTACAACTTTAGAAGCTGCTATTCTAGCCATCTTCCTAGCACTAAACATGAATGCGCTGTAATTAACCCACGTATCACAGCAATAAGACAAATGAACAATTATGTGTAACACCGCTGAAACAATCATGATGCAAGAATCCAATTACTACAGAAACATTAGAAATACTATATAAAACTATTCCAATAAATAAAAAAGCACATTCAAAAATTGAGTTTGTCATCTTTATTAATATATCTTCACATTTAAAGGATAAAGAAAAAGGGATAAAGCAGACCTTCTAGGTCTTAAAGGAAAGATAATAGATTTAGAACACTTTCTTGGAGTATAATTATAAAAATATTGCCACAACATACATTCACGTATACTAAATTGTCTAGAACACTCCGATGTCCAATGTTAAATACTACTTTCAGAGTATGAGTGCTGGAAAACAGTTTTGCGTGCTTCTATTGTTGTTTTCTCAAAGACAGAATGAAGTTTTTATTATTGCGTTCTCTTTTTTCTTTTCATTATTTGTATTCTATTTTTATTACAAAATCATTATTTTAACAGGAAAATAAATATTCCTAAGATACTACCTATTTTAAGGTCATAAATATAGGCCACCTGACAATAATAGAAAAAAATTAAAGACTTCTCAAATGACAGACAACCTCATATGCCCATTCAGGAGCCACCTGCTCTTAGCCAAATTAGCAACAATTTCCAATTAATCTGTAGGTTTTGGAGACTTTTTCTTACTTTGCTTATGTGCAACAGAACAACAAAAAAAAGGATACAGTGTGCCTCAGCAGTTCATTTTGTATTGCTATCAATACAGATTTATTTTTTCAATTATCCGTCTCTCCCAAAACAGTCATGTTCCAAAACCACGTAATAATGAAATAATAGATTACGTACGACCAAAAATTCACTTTGTGGCAAGTGTAAGAATACTTACACTTGTGGACTGAATGTTACTGTTCTCACCATCACAATAACCAGGATGACAATGGTTAAAATCAGAGAAATAAGAGATACCTGTAAAGGGAAAAACATGACTTCGGTCAGTAAGCTGCTGAAACGCTGTCCTCTTAGCTGCATAATGTGTTGGGTTTGGGTTTTTTTTTAAAGAATAATTAAAACCCAAGTGCTAAATATCACATACAAAATATCTATAATTAGAAATCTTGTCCTATATCATCATCTTTTAATTTGTTATTCTTTTTGAGTAACTAGCCAATTGCAACTATTTGTCTAATTTTAAGTGATATTCCCATTTAAACATTTCTAAATCACTGGTGCTCAGCATTTACAAGATCAGGCCTACATCACCCAGTACTTTACAAGATCTGAGTTCTACTAGCAGTAGATGGAAAAAATCCAGTGATTCATACGAGACTAAAGTTTTGCTTAAACTATTCCAAGTTTTCTGATATTTCTTGGGACAGCAGACAGTCTGAACTTCTAAGATATTTAATATGCTCTAGCCCGATGTAATTGAGTTCAAATATATTAAGTTATGACTGGCACTTATTTTCTAACAGCATATAGAAAAGTGAACCAAAAATCAGCTGCTATTCTGATTTACCTTTCCCAGTTTTGCTATGTCTCGATACAAAGACAGAGGCAAGCTAAAGATGATGGTGGTAAGAAGAATTATGAAGTGACGGTCAGTAAGCACGTTATCTGGTGCAACTAAAGCAAAAAAGAAAATAATTTATTTCTCTAAAAGACTGACATGAGGAACAGGTTAGTTACCTTTGAAAGGCCAGGAGTAACAAACTTTGATTTTGACCAGGCTTTTATCCCCTTTATTCAAGCTAAGTAACACTGAAATAAAGGCTAGGCATTAATTAACCTTGAGGAAATCATACACAGCACGTGCGTAATCACAAGAATTCTGCAAATTTAAACCAAATGTATAATATATGGAATATATTATACCAAACTTTGGAAGTCTGCCATTTCTACATATAAATTATTAATTTCTTTCATCATGCCTGGGTCAATGTTGGCAGACTGCAAGTAAAACATTCTACTACTTCTTTTTGCCATTTACTCTTGAGGATTTTTTGACACTGTGCATTGACAACAATTACTGTGCTGTTGAAAGTAGGCAAACTCTTAAAGAGCAATCCTTAAGTAAGTTAATTTTGAGGGGTTTTTTGAGCACCTCCTTTCTTGCTGTCAACTGTCTTCCACTTGCAAAATACAGATTACCATGTGAAGCCAACAACAATGTTATAATATTCCCTGCAATCAGTGGGATCTATTTGTGTAACTGGTGTTTTTTTGCAAGCCAATGACAAGGTAAAATAAAACGTATCTCTGTTTCAGTCAGGCTACCATGAATCATGGGCTTGAATGAAGCTTGCTGAATAATTATGGCTGGAAAGTGACGGGCAATTGACAGGGAAAGTCTGTGTTCAGTTCCCTCTATTCTATGGGAGATTATAATACTTTCCCACCTCTTCTCAGGCAGACATTCTACCAGCCAGGTGAAAGATGTGCCATGCTGGGGGTTCCTCCTATTAGAAGTCATATTGTATATCAATTATTAGATATTCACTGTCACTATCAACCTGATCAGGTATTCACAGAACAGAGCGTGGCAGTTAAAACTGCATCCGCATCTTGCAGACTTCACCTGCTGAAAATTACAGTCCTCCTACGGAAATCAAACAGTTCATACAAATACTAATTTCTACTTCATTGCAGACATGTTCTTTTTAGTTTAATTTGCGAGTGAAGAATGTTTTAAATTAGCTGGCTTTGTGCTAAAGCAAATGGCAAACATGCACACAAATTACTGATTCTGCTGTAAAAACTTACAGCAGAGGAAGGGTAACAAGTGCATCAGTTAAAAATCTCCAAATGCCACATCTGATTTTGCAGTGAATATCTAAGAGAACTGAAAGTTACATATGTAGTTCATGACCAACTATTACAGATATGTTTAAGTAAGCATTAAATCCATTATATTATTTGCAAGTTGTCCAGAATTATTCACTAGATAAAGTGCAGTTTCAGTATTCAAATGATTATTATAGCAAGTATCTAAAAAAGATGACAAAATATGATGACATTATAAATATACTACCGTGAAAGAGTCTTTCTATTTGCTTAGCATTTTATTGATGCATGTGGTCTCTTCACTGACACTGAGTCCAATGATAAGCAAGGACTACAATTCACTGTTTTTATTTCAGAAAGACTTATTAAAGAAAAAAACCAACACCACAAAACACCACTCATACAAATATGCTTCAAGTTCTTAACTTGTACTATATTTACGAGTAATTCAGAAGCAAAGTAATAGGTAGGACTTCCGACTGACACAGGCTGCTAATCTCTAAATACTTTTGCTATATTCCTATCCAATACATTTTCCCCGTTCTGAATCTTTTAAATGCATCTTACCTCCAGGAATTCTCTGAAAAACTTTAGTTAAAGTGTCTCCTGTTATTATGTTGTAACTAATCATAGCTTAAAGAAAATAAAAATTTTATTAGTACACGTCAAATATGAAATATTTTATAAACATTTAATACACATATTTTGTAGACTTCAGGATTATGTACCACTATCCCTCTTATATGAATTCTGGCTAGCACCATCAACTTCTAAGTTTCAGGTTTAAAACAAGCAAAAAAAAAATTCTTTAATGCTCGCCTTTGTTTTTTATCTTTTTTTTTTTTTTTTTAAACAGGTGCAATCTAAGCAAGAATCCAGTCTGATAAGCATGGCCATTGTGCTTATCAGCACAAACAAAATTACTTCAGAAAAGGGAAAAAAGGCTTTTTAAAATTGTTTGTTTCTAACAGTAATTCTTTGTCAGTTTACTTTCAAATTCTTGTTTCTATGTAGTAAAGTTCCTGTGTTAGTCTAATAATCAGTCCTACAATGAAATGCACAGGACTTGCTAGCTTATGTAAAAAGTTAGCAAAATCTTTAAACCAGAAGAAAGGAGGAGAAAACAGCTGAAGATATCAGATATACACTTCCATTCCTTCCTCTCGTTAATAAGAACTGTGGCCTTAACATTCATATTTCATTCTTACCTTATTCTACACTAGAAGAGCACATACATGGCGCACACACAATGTATTTATATACTCATGTGGTCTTCACCATTTAGACAGCATACATATAGATATTGATTTTAACTAAGGCATAAATATTCACTGCTGTGAAATTTTAAGTCATTAATACTACTTACAGAAATAAATTCAAGCACATACATGTGCATAACTAGTTCCATGGTAAAGGACTGAGATCTCTACAATTCTTTTCCATATTCTCTATGAAGTAGTAATTACACCCTTTTAAGTCAACATGTTAGTAACATTGTTCCCCACAGTAATAGTAACTTGAGTCCCTTAAAAATCTCAGCTACCTGTAATAAATTCAGATCATTGCATATGAGGCTGAATTAATGCTTTTGAAGAGCAATGACAGCACATAATATTCAAGCAAGATCCAATCAGTGGCTTCTCCAATTACAGTAATATTACATATTTGGAAAAACATTAATTCAATATACTCCTAAAGTCACATATTCCTTTTGTTTCTGACACATCAAATTTGTGATCTGTTACTCATTCTAGAACAGAATGCCTTCTTTGCTATTTCTCATAGCAACTTTCATCATTAAAGTGTGCGATCATGAATTACTCTGCTGTTACATTTCAGTTCATTTCTATTATTCTGGTCCTCCGGTTATTGAATTCTTCCTCAGTCATTCTTTAGAACACACCAAGTAATTTTTAATTTTCTCTTCTTTGTTTTTATAGGAAAAAGGCATATACAGTATATTATTTGCAGAGTTCTTAACATTTAACCAGTGAAAGAATAAGGCAATGTGAAAACGCTAGTTATTTATAAAACACAAAAATTTGTATTTTATATGATCTTACCAATAAATGGATATAAAAATTGAAGAGTTGAAAGAATTAGATAACCTACAAGACCATATGTTTTTCTGACCAGCTCTTGATAGGTGTTGGTACTGGAGAGGTTTCCTCCTTTGATCAGTAATATAATGGAATAATCTGTTAAAATATCAAATCACTGTTAAAGACAGTATGAACCAACTTGTGGTTGGTTACTGCTCACCTTTTTCACTCTAAAAAAAAAAAAAGAAATCTGTAAGAAGGAAAACAGTGGCACTGGGAACAGCAAGGATGAGAAATCTCACAAAGGATCTCAATTCACCAAAACTAGGAGTTACAGGCTCATACCGGAGGGGAATTCCAGCTTTCCCAATTAGGGACAGCAGAAACAGACTCATTTGCATTGGTTTCCAATATGGTCAAAGGGAATGAGAACTGTCATGAGCATCAAAAAAAGTAAAATTCAGTTAATAATAGACAGGGCTCCTGAATGGATGGAGCATCTGATTATATCCCAAAAGAGGGTAAAATGTGAGGACTGCTTGTGTCATGGTGCTAGAACTCTCAATCACTTTACTGTGCTATTTAGCTAAGTTTGTGAAAGATAAAGCCTGGTTAGTATTTCATATCTTCTCCATTGTTTACAATAAAAATATTTTAAACATTTTTATGGATAATTTTAAAATAAAACACACACAAAATGATTTATCTGGAAAACCATGAAGCAATGTGGCTTTAGACAGAGCTGATGTCACAGGCGGAACTATTCCCAGCTTGAACTTCAACTTTTTATGAAGAACAGTCCAAAATGTCACTGTTGTGTCAAGCTACGCTTTAATATTCATTTGATTCATGGGATTTTCCAGTCCAGATTAGTTACAGCACAGAATTTATTACCTTAGTGCAGATGTCTTGACAGATAGTAGCTAGACCTCCTCTATTCCTCATCTGGCTTTCACTTAGCTTGTAATCTATGCTGTGATAGGAACAGTTTCTTTCTGTGAACAGTATCGCTGTTTATTATCTTCTGGGGATGACTAAAATTATGACATTTTCATGGTCTTTAGAAAGGAGATTTCCACTGTGTGTTAATGTGAAAGCCAATCCAGAGATTTCCATGAGCATATGCAATTCTTACACAATAATTGGGAGCAGACAAAAACAGAAATACAGAATTGTTCCTTATTAATTAGGTTGCATACTGAGCTGATCTTGTACAAACATTAAGTCTTTACAGCAAGGGATCTTAGACCCACAAAACTTGAAAAAGATTTATAGCTAAATGACCTAAAATTGTATTCCTCTGTCAATCTAGGACTACACCCAATATCATTCAAAAACTTCTCCCAAAATGAAATACAGTGAAAAATGCTAAATAACAACTATTTCCCAATTTTTTAGTAAAAACTATGGAAAATAAATGCTAATATTACATACTCAGCCTGTACTTTAAATGCTACAAGTCAAAAAGTTGTAAACATTGTTATAATTTGCTTGGGCAAGATATATTTAATCACATCTTTAACATAATAAAATACTGAGTTTAATCCACAAGTTCTGGGCCTATGGCTATAAAGTCTTCAAAATACTTAGAAATGCAAAGGACAAATCAGTTTTCCTACAGAAAAGTAACTGAAATTTCTGAGCTATGTTTATGATATTATTTCATTAGTGTATTTTGCTGTCAGCTATAGAGAAAAATTTCCATTCGTAAAGAACATATTCCTTATGTTATATTGCTCTCCAGTCAAACCTTCATCATTTATGTAGATCCTTAAATGATATTTTAAGTAACGAAAAGCATCAACTGATGCTCAGCATATGGGTTAACAGAATTTGAGCCATTCACGTTGACTTAAGTTTGTCATTTTAAGACTCGAATCCAGTCGTTACAAAAATTCTCCTTTGATGCCAATGGATTTACTTATGTTTATTTACTATGCAATTTTAAAACTTGTGTCTTTTTGAAGGTAAACCCATTATTTTTTTAATGAATGATAATTAAATAAAATATTCGAAATCATAGTACAACCAAAGGCTTTTGTTCTGTGGTATATTTAAAAAAAGTGATACGCAACCCACTTGAGGATCAGTCTCTTAATTAGGGTAGAAACAGTGGACTAAACCAGGTGATTATGAGGCACAAGTAAGAGCTATTCTTCCAAATGTCACCTTGACCTAACCTAAGAAACTAGGCTTACGAAAATAAAATACACACAAAAAGCAGCTTTATATGTTGTTCAGTATAATTCTCTACTTCTACTAATCTGCTCAAGGGATTACTGAGCTAAGGAAAAAATTTGTCATTTTTATTGTCATAGATATACCCATTTAAGCTATCATTAAGCTCAAGATCAGCTACACGTTGCAAGTCTAATTTTCACTTTACAATAGAAACTGGGTTTTGAGTACCTGTGATATAGGCAACCCCAAGTAAAAGTAGTACCCCTAGTGGAAAACCAGCTTCCTTCATTGAATATGGCAATCCTGTAAATAAGAAAACGAGAGATTACAGAAGAACCTTTCCAAATACTTATGTGTTGACAACCAAAACAAAGAAATATTCAGATTAAAAAAAATAATCTCAATCTCCCAAATTGGACCAGCATGCTTAATAAGCTAAGAAAGATCATTTTCAGTGAACAAAGTGTTGCGTAGGTGTAAAGCTCATTCAGCACCTGCCCAACCAGCTCTCTTTGATCATTATGGCATAAGATGCTGAAGTGTATTTATCACTGAGACATCATCTCACCTAACACCTCTGCATTTTCGCATAGTAAAGAAAAATCTTTAGGAACATCAGAAGAAAGTAAAGAGACAGTGGTATTCTCCAAACTGGAGAGTCACGCATGTATAAACAAGGTTAAAAACAGGATACTGAAGAAAACTATGCTTACCTATAATGCCTGATCCTATGATAGAGTTGATAATGTTAAATCCAGCTGATGCCAGATCACTGTTTCCTCCGTTATTCCTGGGCTTACTAACGAGGGCTGTTTGGTCATCTGTTTCTGCCTTTTTAAGGAAGACAACGGTAACATTATACATGAGAAAAATAGGTGAGAACAAGGATTTTACAGATATTTAATATAGTCCACTCAAGATTAAAAAAAAAAAAACCCAACTCAGATTTGTAGAAGTATTCTGATAACTAAATCCTATTTTTTTCAGTGAGAAATCAAAGGGGTGTTAGGCATCTAATTCCTTTAGAAGCCTGACCCATAATCTTCTGTAATTAATTCTTCTCTGAAAAAAAAAGTGGAAAGACAGAAATCTGCATAAATTCAAAGGCGGGCTGTTAAACAAACAGCTTTTTAGTCATGTTGCAAAGGCAGAAATGTGAACGAAATATTTTTGAAAATATCTTGGCTAAAATCACTAGTCAATAAAAAACAGGCCCCTGAATCACAAGAAGGAAATCAATTTCAAGAGTTATTAGAAAAGTATGCCAACATCTGAAGATGCTTTTGAATCTGAAGATTCAAGGTCTTATCCAGCATTTTAAGTATGTTTATGTCATCCAATGGTTTAGTTCATTATGAATACTTAACGACACTGTAAAATTGGCTAGTCCCAGAAAGTTTCTGTGGGAAGGTCCGGTACAAACCAAAGTTCAAACCCCAATCTGTAGCCCGTGGCTTCAAAAATTAAAGTTCTTATCTTCAATAAGAATTTCTTCCAAAGCATGCAGTGGTCCTGTCCTTAGATCACCACTCTGCTGTCAGAGAACATTTTAGAATCATCCATTAGAAGGCCAGTATTTTAAATGAAGGTCAGTATTTTAATTGAAGTTGTGTAATTCAAAAGAGGAACATGCATTTAATGAAGCAAATGCCCGCCTGTGTTCTACAAAAGCAAAACATTGTGTACTTACTGTGAAAATAAAACCACTACTACATGCATGCAGGAGCCTATTTAACATATATAGCAGGTAGTACAAACTCAGATGCTTGTCACTAATACTCCTGGTAAAAAAAAATTAAATGACTGATAAATCTAAGTCATCTGTAGATAGTGGTATAAGCTGACAAGCATAAGAGTGCCTCAAGGAGAGCTACATGAACCTTTAATCCTTAAGCAGTACTAACACAATAGTAAAACTAGCTTATATCAAAGGCCAGTATAGCCTGGTATCCCATGTCCGAGAGTGGCCATGAAAGGTGCCTAGGGAAGACTATAAGAACACGAAGAAGACATAAGTTAGGAAATAACTTTCCTGTCCCAGCTTTGATCAGTTTGCACATGCCAGACTTCCCAAAGCAGATGTGTTCTTGGTACATCGCATCCCTTAATGGATTGCTCCTTGAATTTGCCCTTTTTTGACACCACATATATTTTTAGCATCTACAATGTCCTGCGGCAATGAGTTCCACATCTTAATTATGAACCATATGAAGACACAGGTACTCTTCTTTGATCTGAATCTGCTATTGAACAGCTCCACCCGGTCTCCCAAAAATCACAGACAAACCAAAGAACACTTCCTACTTATCTTCTTCATATCACATGCAGTTTTATAGGTAATATGCTCCCTTAACTGTTTCCCATCTAGGCTTAACAGGTGTTACACTTTATTTCACCACTGGTCTGAGCAGCAGGAGCATCACTGTCATCGTCTCTTGAAATTTTAATGCTTTCTGCTACTTACAGCACAGCGCATGTGAAATTGCACTGAACTAGAACAGTCCAGTTCCCTCTTTTCAGTTGTTAAAAGAAAAAGAACACAATGTGCACTGTACAGCTCAAAGACTCTACCGTGAACCCTGGAGCCTTCCCCGCTCGAAACATTTGAATCGGCAACAATGACAAGAA
This sequence comes from Charadrius vociferus, assembly GCF_000708025.1. Lineage (NCBI taxonomy): Eukaryota > Metazoa > Chordata > Aves > Charadriiformes > Charadriidae > Charadrius > Charadrius vociferus. The sequence continues at coordinate 5,428,592 of NW_009646928.1, read as the reverse complement.
AGGGCAACTGAAATGGCAATGGAGGTGATATGGCTCCCGTGTCAAGATGAGCAGTCTTGAAGGTGCACTTGGCCCACGCAGGGAATGCCTATGGGGAGGCAGCCTAGCCAGCCACGCAACTTGGAAGTCTGCAGAAAAGGTGAAGGGGATATATTTGCCCCTCACAGGGTCCTCTCCCAGGGACGGGCTGCAGGCCATGCGACAGCCAGGGCCACCCACTATCGCATCAATAGCAGGAGACCAGGTGCTCAAGTTCTGGTCCGCAAGCGAGATTGAATTTTAGCCACACCAAGCAGCCACAGTGCCCCTAGCTCACAAGAATAAGGCCCCTCAGATTACTTTTTTTTTTTTTTTTTAACCTGCGTGGTACCTATGCCTTTTTCCTCCTCATACGACTTCGGGGGAAACTGAACAGAGATGGAAAAGCATAGCTGCTGGCGGCTGGTTAGCGGAGCCGGGCTGAAGCGCTC
>NW_009646928.1:5417218-5427699 GCF_000708025.1 Charadrius vociferus | reverse complement strand
GCCCCTCCTCCGGTCGGCCCCTTCGTTTGAGACTTCCCGGAAAATGAGCACTTCTGCCTTGTGTTTATCCGACCCCGAGTTTACAAATTACATGTTTAGCCTGAATGCACGAGGAAAGGTTTATGTGTAGGGTGTGTAGCGACAACTCGCTCCCATGTCATAGTTTGCTTATTTGTTGTTGCTTTTCAATATCCTTGTTATTTACAAGGCCTCGCTCCCCCTTCGTTTGAGACTTCCCGGAAAATGAGCACTTCTGCCTTGTGTTTATCCGACCCCGAGTTTACAAATTACATGTTTAGCCTGAATGCACGAGGAAAGGTTTATGTGTAGGGTGTGTAGCGACAACTCGCTCCCATGTCATAGTTTGCTTATTTGTTGTTGCTTTTCAATATCCTTGTTATTTACAAGGCCTCGCTCCTGCATTCTTCGTGTCTTTCTCCTAAGGGAGGGCAAGCTACTGTAAAGAGTGCTAAGTCAGCAAAACAGGGGTAAGTCAGATGAAAGAACGTAGTGGGGTTACAGTGGAAGTATAGGAAGAGGCCGAACTAATTAAAAGATGCAGAATTGCAGTGATGAAAGTTTAGAGTCTGTAGATAAGCTCCGTTACCGTGAGCTGAGACCGCGCAGCCTCCAGCAGAAACATGCTTTGTAAACATAGAACAAGCCACACAAAGAAATGTACATCTTAAACAGAAACATGTAGGAAGTCGTGAGCACTAACAAAAAATTGGAGACCATCATTAATTCTGTGAAGTGTTACTAGATGTAAAATTTAGAGCCTACAAGAGCCAAAAAATAACTTTGGGAACTTAACTGCAATTACTGGAGGGCCCCATCAATAGAATGTAGACCCAAAATCTTCTACAAGATTAAATCATTATGCGGAAAAAAAACCCAGAGAGATGACAACTAAACAGCAGAAGAAAATAGAGCATGCTAATTTCCTTTCTGTAGTCTTGTGAACTCTTATATTTGATAATACTTTGCTAGGGTGAACTCCAGTGGTTAAGGAGTGCATATGCTGTGCATCAGTAATTTTGTCCTTAAAGATCTATGATGCATATGATTTAATACAGAGAACAAAGTGCACATAAAAAGCATATATGACATTTTTGTTCAATAGCTGAAGCACATTAGCTTCAGCTCCTTCAAAAAAAAATCTCTAATCAACTGCATGACAAGCTACGAGCTGACATATATTCTTGTGTGACCAGTCAGATGACATGACTCAGCAGAGAAAATTTTAGAGGCCTAAGGTGTAAAGTTCCTGTCGTTTGGTAGCAATATTATGTTTTTTTTCTTGGACTGTACAAAGAATTCTGCGTAAAAGCAGGGAATTAAGCTGTTTTAAAGCAGAATGTAATAAAGCCTAGAGTAGGTTTTCATGGCAGTATTCTACCACATTCTATGTTTAAGTACTGTAGCAACTTCCTCACAAAGCCTTTTTATCTTACACCTACAAGCTCTACAATAGTCCCTCTGAGTTCTGTGATTTTGTTTTAATTCCAGTTTGGACTATGCATTTGTTACCTCAGCAAATAATTTCTGTTTTGTGCAAATGTTTTTTCCCCCGTATGTCCTTGTTATTAATCATATACATTCTTCAGGCATTTATTTGACACAAATTAAGTCAAGCTCCTGCTATGCAGCTCTTAATATGTGAGGGGGCTGGTGCCTGAATGTGGCACCCACTTATTTAAGAGTCCTAGAATTTTACTTGTATCAGTCACACTGGCACAATTCTGAGCAGTGTTTGTAAACTTAAAAGCTTTGATTCAGTATCCTAGCAGTGAATTAGGGAAAGGAATTAGCACTTCCCAAAAGATTATGCAGAGGGTCTTTTTCCTGTACTATGAAAGTAGTCTTTGATCACTCGGATTGCTCAGTGCTCCTTGCTGTGCTTTGGGATGTGGTTACTGTATGAAAAGCTTAATACTGGTTTTAATCTTGGCAACAAGACTAGTAGTACATTGTGAACTAAAATTACAGTGTGCATGGAAAGTCCATAGTCAAGTGTTTGCATTATGTTCTTTGGGAGTTTGCTGCAGGACAGTTTGTACAATTGTTTACTCCTGTGGTGGCAGTAGAAGGCTAAGCTCTGAAGGATGCCAACAGAGTTGGACCACAGGGGTAGGGCAATTATCAAAAAACAAGGCATCTTCCAAAAAGAAGGACACAAAAGAGATTGTGTCCAAAAAAGGAAACAAAAAGGATCATAAATCTTCATGAAATGTGGAAACACATTAAGGCACGCTAAAATGAGTTACTGCAACAACCAGCAAAAGGGAATCTATATTAGTAACTTTAGTATTTATGAGAATAAATCTTGCAAGAGAATCCTGAGGATCCACAGAGAATCAAGTTTGGGCAGGAACAACAATGCTGATAAAAACCAGACAAAGTAAGGAGGTTTTTTGTTCACTGGAGAGTGTCTTGAAAATAATTCCACAGAAGAACTCTTTCCATATGGCGGATCAGACAGAGAATATGCCTTAAACTGAATTATCAATAGAGTGAACGGAAAAGATAAGCAGTAATGATTTGGAACGATCAGATGTACTCATCTTGGAATCCTAAATTAATTTGTAGCTGTGGAAAGGGGTTGCTAAGTTTTTGCTTAATATCAGTGGTACTAGGTGGTAGTGGAAGATGGCGAATGTGATGTAAATATGACTGCCTAAAAGGTCTCCATGAATGATCCAGTACCAATATGCCTGACATCTCCTGACTGGGCAAGGTAGCAGAAACTATGATAAACATTAGGATGAGATGGCACTGGAGTGTGTTGGCAGACCTTTGTGGAGAAGTCTGCACTGTTAGAGCTTTTGCTTTGCTAGTGTTACTGCTGGAGAACCAAATTTCTAAATGCCAATAGAGCCACTGTCGTCTTTCACAAGCATTAAGTATGCTAAAGCAAACAAGGGATTTACAAAAAAAAAAACAAAAACCTCAGAGAAAACTCACTACTGTAAGCTATTTGTGTACTCCAAGGATGTGGTCTAGATCATCTGAAAACATATGAGATAAAAGAGAGACAAAGACACAAAGCAGGCCTAGAAAAGGAAAAGCGATGCGAATTGACAAACATAAGAGAGATTTCATTTCCTTTTATCTCTTTCTTTAAATGAATGAATAAAACAGAAAAAAAATGAGCAATTTTTTTTGTAGGGGGTGATTATTATAATCACATGACACTTTAATGTCAGTCCTTCCTGAAAAGGTCAGTAACCTTTTACTTTTTAATAGTGTCTTTGTCCACGAGGCACACATATTAGAAAAGAACTACTGTTTTCAACAGTAAATTGCTTTAGCTGTAAGAGACCTAATAGTCTAGCAGTAAGAATGATTATGGGCCTCTTTAAAAAAACATTTTGCTGAGAAATGTGCCTTTGTCATGTGTCTGAGCAAGATGGAATGAAAACTGCCCAGCTTAATCAGGCACCCCTGCAAGAATGGTCAGGGCTACAAGAGGGTTAGAACCTTCTGATGTTACAGCTGTAAGCAGTCTGCTTGTGTTGCTTAGTTGACAAGATTAATAAACACCAAGCACCTGGTCTCCATGAGGACTATATTGAACATTAGAGAAACTACTTAAAAGAATTATGGTTTGAGGAAAATATTTACACTCTCAAAGTTTTTCATAAGAACCTGCAGTCTTTGTGAAGTTAGTGGACAAATACTAAATAACTAAGCTGCTGTTTAACAAGTTGCCATTACAGCTTTTCCTCTCCTATGAGTTGTAGCTACCATAATCAATCTGTTTTGGAGAAGCATAGAATCTTTAAACATATAGGTGATAAATCTTGTCTAGGCGGTATTGGTAACCTTCTGTTGGTGGTTCTTATTGTGGATCCTAGTTCTTCAGTCTTTTGTGATAACAAAAAATTTTCTGCTGCATGTATAACATGTTCTGTACAGTTGTGGTCAAAAGAAGCATGTGGAGAACATATGAAGGAAGGCATTGAGGGCGCTGATTTAATAGTACAAATAAGTTTGCAAACTTTATTTAGTAGGGCTATTGAGTTATACGGAAGTTTGATTTTTCTGTGGTTCTAATATAGAACTTGGTATAAAATCTGCAAGTGGGGAAAAAAACCACCCTAAAAAAAGGGTACTTTGAACTGTGAACTAATTGTGAAATTTTCACTAACAGCTTTTCAACAAATGCCTAAACCCCATCACAGTTTGCGTACAGGAACACAGAAAATATCTGGGGGAAGAGAAAGTATGAAAAGATCTTCCCCTCTCCTCCTATCCCCAGTGTAAGTGTGCCAGCTTTCACTGAGCCTGGTGCCAAGAATGTGGAAGAACAAACTGTATAGTTGGGTAGGAGTGAGCAAGGCATAAGAGAGAAACAGAGTATGTTTGTATTCCCGAGGACTTGAAAAATTGGGATGAAGTTGGGAACCATTTGGAAGAGTGCTGGGATTGATGAGTTATGTTCTGCAATGACAAACTAGTGAGGCAAAGTGTCAATCAGTTTAGAGTTTTTTCCTCCAATTTTACTTTGCTATTTCCCACCAAAATTATCAGTTTTATCTGGAGCTGGAAGTAAATGGTGACAGGCATTGGTTTCCACAAACTAGCTAGTTTTGTAGAAGAGGAATGTTCTTGAGAAGACTTTTACAGTTTCTTCTGCAATGGTTTTGGTCTCAAAAGCCAAGGTAAGATTTTTTTTTTCAGTGTTTTCAGCCAGGTCTACCAAAAAGTATACAGAAACTGCCTCATATTCAGCAGATAAATTTTTATGCTTGTATCTGGTGGGGAAAGTTGACTAGTTGTCAGGAAAAAATATTAAAGCAATTTTAATTCATGAAGACATATAAGAACAGATTTAGGTAGCTGCCTGAAGCTGTCACCATAATAAAACCAGCTTACTCAGTTATGTCACTCTCTGCCCCTTCAGTTTTGACTAAATGGAAACAATGGTATTTGGCTACAGCCTGGGGTTATTAAATAGGCTGGCTTGTCCTGCTTCTTGATTAGAGACTTAGGCTTTTAGTATCTATTATCTTTTTCCTCTTATCCTGGACCTTAGTTTTATTTTGTAACAGTCTCTGTTCTTCTTTGTACATGTTTACGTTAGTGTAAGCTCTTAATGTCAGATATTTTTTTTTCCTAGATGGTAGAGATTGCTGTCCTGATAATGTTTAAAGGAATGGTAATGTACAGTGTATATCATAGGTTACTTGCTGAATGTGCGATAGCAGATAAATGGGTGTTGTCATAAGGAGCTGAACTGGGGGGTTTTCAAGCTTTTTATTTACATTTCTACATGATTATAGACATAAAAACATAATACTATAGAATTATTTTAGATGCAAGACTATAGACATAATAAAGACAAGTAGGGGACCTGGAGGCAAGAGTAAGGTGCAAGTGCCTGATAACATGCTAGCCAGCAGCCAGCCTGAAGGCATTCAGTGTTCAGAGAATGAAAGGTAAGGGCACAGAGATATGTTTGGCAAGCATATACGTATGCATAAAGGGTGTTTTTGTGAAGTGTGCTAAATTTCTTTGCTACGTGCGTAGTCTTGATTTATGCTGAGAGTAGTGGCATTGTGGCTACCAGTTGGTTAGTTTAATTGCTTCCGTTCTCTTTCTGAACTGTAGCAGAAACTGATGATCTTGCAAGTGCTGGTGTTCTGCTGGATGTTCGTGATTCACTGATGACATGAAGCCATGTGCAATCCTAGAGCTTTTACTATAGTATTTCTCCAGTGCTTTAACAGATCATATACAGCAATAAAACAAGTTGTTCTGATTACCACTTACGTCCTTTTGCTTTCAAAGGATTAAAATTGGTGTTACTGTATTATTTTCTGTTACTAGTGCTTGCTGTTTTGGACCTGCTTTTCTGTGTTTTAATCCTTGAATGTCTTCAGAATGAATGCTAATCAATGGCATGATTCCCTTGCTTTTTAGGGAATATCTATTCTGTGTTTTCTGAGGTGGATGGTGAACTGAATATATACCTGTAGTAGCTTAAAAACTGCTGCCTTTAATATGCTAAGCTATGGGCTCGTTTGAAAAACTAAGGTCTGTTTACTCAGTATTTTTCTTCTAGTTAAGAACACAATATACATTGAGTATAGAAAGACCCTTTCCCCTCATATTTTGATATGCGTATGCCTTGTAGCCCTAATACACAATATTAATTCTTTCTTGAAGTTCTTCGCTAATATGTTTAATTCCTCTTTGCAGAACTGAGTGGTTCTTACTGAGGTGTACACTCACACAGCTCATTTCTGAGCTATATTGTGATGAACTCACCCAGCAAGGGTTATGGAGCACAGCTTTTTGCTGGGTCTTGGAATTATGCATTATCGCAATCCTCCATGCTTCCGCTGTAAATTCCCATCGAAATTCTCGGTATTTTTAAGACAGTGTTGTCAGTTGTTCGTAAAGGACGTGCTGTCCTGCAGGCACTAGGGGGCAATATTTGACTTCTTTTAATTGTGTACTGCAAAGCGCTAACGAGCGCCCTTATAGAGCTGTGGACTTACGGATCTTAATGTAGGTGGTATGTGGTAAGCACTGAAACCAGTGTCAGGATTCTCATTTACTTCAGTTACTGCTTATACAGGCCCTAGTGAGAAAGTTTTCTACAAACACAATGACAATTGAAAACAAATGGTGAAAACAGTGCCTGAACTCAGAATCCGTTGTGGGCATTTTGACACGCTTGAAAGGATTTGTCAGGGATGGAAAATAAAAATAAAATCAAGTGATACTGTTCCAATTCTTTTTCTCAAAAGAGAGTGTCATATTATAAAAACATGACAAAAATTAAGTACAGTAAGTGATAGTTGTGTCGGAGATTAGTCAGACTCCTTCTGTCTTTTATAGGCGTGTTCATAACAATCTTAGCAACTTGGAATTCCTTATAAATATTTGTCCATTTATGAGTCTTGATTGTTTTCAAACTCACGTTTCTTTTTGTTTCTATGCAGAGGGAGAGGAGATAAGATGTTGCAAATCTGGTGAAGGAAGTTGGTGTTTGAATCAAGCTATTTAAGTATTTAAGATATTTACAGTGTAAAATGTTACAGGCAATAGACAGATTATAGTTTACTTATGATGTACCAAGTGACTGAGCGTTTTTGCTGTGCTTTTGGGAACTGTTAACTGCCCATAAGTTTTTTGCTTATTATTTTAAAATCTGATTTATGGATAGAGTATTAATGAGAAAACTTGGACAAAGTGAAGTGGGCGGTGTAACTCCTAAATGCTCTATGGTATTGTATGAATATAGCATAAGAGCTAAGCAATTATATACACCTGTAGGATGTAATGGATTATTTTGTTATGCTTCTGGTGTGTTTTTGTTACTTGTGTATCTGACAGAATTGTTTCTATGTGTGAAGTCCTGTAGTAGATGCTACAGCAATCCAGTTTTGGAGCGGGTTAGTAAGTGGAAGACTGACGTGTTTTGAGAAGGAGTAGAAGAACAGGTACTTTTTGTTTTGCCAAAAGGGCTAGCAAGGGGAAGGAGGAAAGAGGGAGAAAACTAGGAATGGACTGTGAGAAGTGATGATTTTAAAATGGTAGGACAAAAATAAGTAGGAGGCAATTGGGCTTGTCAGATGCTGTTTTGCTAATGACTTCCCTGCCATTTGTTTTCTCTTTTGATTGTGTTTGCAGCCTCTCAGATTTTTCTTCCAGAAGTATTTTCTGATTTGCTACTCCTAAGGTTTTATCTTAGGTGACTAAGTGCTTCCCAATCACCATTCAATTTGTAATAATATCTGATTGCTCATTTTCCCTGTCTATGGCAGGAGGGTTGGAACTCGGTGATCTTCAAGGTCCTTTCCAACCTAAACTATTCTGTGATTCTACGATTTTAACCCTAAATGAATACATTTCATTGTGAAAGTCAGACAAGAAGTTTTTGGCAACAGTTCTTGATTTTATTTTAGAGTGAGGTTGAAGAGCTACATGCAAATATGGTTTCCTTAATTTTTCATTATTATAAATAAAGAGAAGTCAAGAAAGAGGAGTGGTCTCAAGAGGAAAGAAAAAAAAGTCTAGCAGATTTACAATGTTGTCTTGTCAATATGTCCATTTAAAGTTCAGTGAAACAGTAAATCCCTTTAAAAGTATCTACGTGATATGATCCAAGGGATTTGGTAAATGTATAAAGAGTAATGTTTAGCCAAATGCACACCTACTGCTATGTAAGGGCTCCATATAATCCAATATAGAGATTTTCCATTAGCAGTAGGATGTGGATGTACCTTACAAATCTCTTCTGTGTCAAAGCATAAATGACAGATGGTATCAGTGACACCTTAGTTCTGACTCGTGCTTCAAAACTGACTTGCTGTCAATTAATTCAGACTAAGAGTAAATTAAATTTTGGTGGGTTTTTTTTTGTTTGGTTAATACTGAGTGGTTTTAGCATTTCCAACTCATTCGTTTGTTAACATTTTGGCAGAATGAATCCTGACCCATGACGGGCTCCTACCCATTAAGGTAGTATGATGAATAAGATCATATCAAAAAGCATTCCGTTTAATTAGCATCGCGAAAGAGCAGTAAGAATATAGAGAAATATTTTCTGAAACACTGAAAGAATTAGGAATGAGAAAGATTGTATTTTCAGAAAGGTATTCCTGATTTCAGCATAATCTTCTCTTATGATGTTGAATGATGCAGTATACTTTCTCTGTGCATGCATTCCCTACTGCTAAAATAACAATAATGATATTTTCCATTCTATAGAACTATTGTGAAGAAAATGTCATTAATATTTTTCCTCAGATATTCATGTGATAGATACTATAGAAAATGCTATACAAAAACCACCACCACAAAAAACCGTTAGCTTTATTTGAATTTGAAAAAAAAGAAGTGTATTTTCAGTAAGAAGTTAAAGAATAAATTCCCATATAGCAGTGAACTGAATTTGTTTTACTTTTGATCCATTTGGAGAGTGACTTATGCAGAAAGAAATCTGAGAGAAGTTAGAAGTTGCTAAAGTGGAGCCTGCATGAAGTTGCTAAAAAGGAAAGCTATGTAGGAAGAGCCTATAATTTTCATTCCTATCTTTGGACTTGGATTAATGCCCAGAATAGTGACAAATACAACGTCACTGGGGAAAGACTAAGAATCATCTCCATTGGCAAGAACAACTAACTAAAGGAATGGATAACTGCATACAATTATAACAATAAAGTATTTGCTAATAAAAAACAATCTTTTCCTATTTTCAGTACAGATAACTGACAAGAAGGGCTTATTTAACACTCAAAGTAGCATTTTCAATGGGAGGAAGAAAAGGAAATGTTGATAACTGTGTGTGCAACTGTGTGAATATATGCATGATATATATACACATATCTATGTACAACAGACAAATTCAGCTGAAGGTATTACAAAATATCATCTCCCTCTCAAGGCAAGAAACATGCTTTCTCTAAGTGAGATATTAAAGCAGCATCTTTTTGAAGAGCTTGGCATACAAGGTGCATAATTTACCTCAGAATGTCTCTGTGATAGAAGTAGAGGTAGCATGTAGTATGACAGTTGTATTTATTTAATTTGTCCCTTCTGTCATTTGATCTTCTTTGTTTAAAAAAAAAGTACATACAGACACACTCTGGTTTAAGTGTTAAGTACTTCCCCACACCTTTTAGTCCCATATTGCTATCCCTTCAGAAGCCTGACTTTACCCTCTACTCCTCAAGAAACACCGCCTTACCTGCTCCCCCATTTCTGCCTTCCTTCCTCTGAATGAACAGTGAGCTTACACAGAGAAGTACAAAATTGTTGAACAATAGTTATTTTTCCTTAGCAAGGTAAGAAGAAATGTGGTTGGACAGGAACAGGTTACTTCATAGTGGAACAGAAAACCTCCTTGTGCTGTCTGGGCTGATAATATCCTTGGAGAAAGTGGGTAATGGGCTTTTCTGGCTGTCTTTGGAGCCTAAGGGAACAACAGTGGTTCCTGTAGTTTTCACCTCCCTTATTCAGAATTCAAATCATTCTTTCTGGCTTGGGTGTAAAGTATTTAAAACTGTAAGACGCAGTGGCTCTGAATGTCTTTTGGAATGGTTTAGGAAAGTGAGCTTCTGGCAGAAGAATAACAAAAAGAGGGCCAAATAGAGCAAACTGGTAGTATTTTGTTACGCATAACTGCATAAATGATTTTTAAAGTGGTGTGGGGTGTGTTGTTTTTGGGGGGGTTTTTTTGTTTTGTTTTTTTTTAACGTTGCACATATGGAAAAGGGAAGTAGGTCATACCAGCTATGTCTGTGCATGGAACAAGATATTGCTATAGTACTGCATGAACAAAAGTTCCCCTCGTGTACTGAGATATTAGTTGTATTAAGTTTGGGTTTTTTGGCTTCCTTTCAGTGCTTTTGAAGCACAGTTGATCTAAATGGAATTTAGAATTGCATAAGTCTGCTGCTAATATTGGCCAAAACAACATCCAAAACCAAAACATGGGATTTGAATAGTAGACATATTTTCCTTAT
>NW_009646928.1:5410414-5417162 GCF_000708025.1 Charadrius vociferus | reverse complement strand
TCTGACCTTATGACTTTCCTTTGTTCTGAACATTGTTACTGTCTTAGGGAAGGGATAAATTTTAGATGATAGGGGGTCTATTCAGGTTGAGTTTATGTTGAAAGACCAGCTGGCTTCACTGAATCCAGTTCATGCTTAGCATAAAAAAAGATGGTCTTCTAACACCCCTTCCATTATTATATGAAAGTATGCTAATGCAAACATGTGTCTAAAGTTAGGTACATTGTTTTTTAAAGTCCTCACACATCCTGCACTTTTTTCCTAGTGAATATAAAAATTTGATTGTGACTATTGAAACAAGTTAATTTGCTATAAAGAATTTCACAATTTTACTTCTATTTGGGGCACTCCCAACTGTGTACGTGGAGGGAGATTTGAGTAAAATATAGTAAATATGAAGTCTTAAAATAAAAAGCAGCATTTATGTTTATGGAAATAATTTTCACTGTCTTAGTGAAAACTTAGTGCAATTTAACATATCTGCCATGCCCTTACATATAAAGAGGCAGTATTATTTAAAGCAAAAACATAGATACATATGCATATGTATGTTTTTATACTAGAACCAAGGTTTAATAGGTAGTTGGCTTAGTACTAGCTGGCAGAGAGATCTAATTTGGGGCTGAAAGACTGCAGTAACTCAAACTAGTGACATTGCTGGGGAGATAACGACATGTTTTAAATATTAACGGTTATGAAATATCTTGTTGAGGCCTCTTGTTGACACACATTCTTCAACAACAACAAGAGTCTGTTTGCAAGCAGAAATAGGAACATGTGATGATACAGCTGAGCAAAATACAGTTCTCCATATTATGTGCGGTTGCTAAGGATATAAACCTATCAGTGATATCTCATTTTAGGAGTTCAGAGAATGAATAATAGCTCTATGACTAACTATTAATGATGTGGAGTGAAAAAGAAGCACTGTTGGGTAACAGAAGGTAGAATCATTTTACTATATGCAGCGATGAACATTACCTTGCACAAACAGTACAGCCTTGAAGAAGGGTGGGTGGAGGTGCAGCTGGGTGGGAGGCAGAAAAGAGGATTGAGAGAATATGATTTATGGGTGAGAAATACAATCCTGTAAATAATTTTTAACATTAGAAATTTAACACTGGAGATGCTGCAGGCTGGGCTTTGAGTTTCCAGACGCTCCGTGCTTTCAATTTTGGATTAATGACATTGTTATTTCCACAGCAACCATTAGTGACATTGCAGAAAGGACTGCAGCTAGAGTTTCCATTGTTATAGTTATGGATTAGTGCTATTGTAGTTCTAGCTATTTAAGATGATCCTCCATCAATTCCTTTCCTCTTTTCCTTGCTACATGTTTTTACTAACATAACGTATGCAAATAAACATGTAATTCGTATAACTGAAAACTAGGTGAACTGCCTTGCCTAGGCTTTCCAATTGTTGATTTCCTGGCATAGCAGTAGAGATATCAATCATATTATTTAAATGCTTCTAAAGATGATTTTAAGATTATTGATGCTACCTCAAAAACATAAGCACAACTGATTACAAAATTGGAAACGTCTGCATGATCCAGGTAGTGGCCAGCAGCTTATTGGTACAGTTTACCAGATTCGGTTTAGAAGTGCGCTAGTGTGGTCACAGTCATTATAATCAGGATAAGCACAGATATGCTTAAAGCCAAGAAATGCACATTGCTATGAAGGAGTTGAATATCTTGATTCCTGTTACAGCTAAGAGATGGAATTGCATAATGAGTTACAGCAGGTTATTTCCAGTTAAAATCAAAATACTTTTTTTCATTATTAGTCTGTGAATAATTATTTTTGAGCCATAATATGATATTAAAAGCTTGTCTGACTGCTTTCTTTTCTGCCAGTTTTATCTGCAAAATAAATATTTAGTAGTCCTGATCTACAGTGATCTACAGAACGCCTGCAGGTGTGTTAAATCCGTTTTTCTTGCTGAATCCTCCAACAGCAGCAAATTAAGTCCAAGGAGTTCTCTCCTATGTATGCAATTACTAGATCATTCCTTTCCCATTGTGCATCTCTGTATTGAAGAAACCGCATACGGTTGAAACGAATCATCTTTAGCTATTGCATTACCACAATAGCTCACAAGAGTGCAGTGTAGGGGCATGCTGAAAGGATGTCGCAGCCAAGAATTGAAACATAACTGATATAGTAAGTCTAATTTTAGGTGCAAGAGCCTCAACAGTTTCTTTACAAATAATGAGAAATCGACTTAAAACTATCTCAGTGGGTATTATATATGAACAATGTTATTTTTCAGTGGGTTTTTACCTTTCTCTAACTTGTATTTTGTGTATGTATTTGTATACAATTTTTTAAAAAATAAGTTACTTCATTCCTTTTTCCTTCTCAAATTGTAAGATATTTCAGTCACAGTTTCCATAGATATTTTGCACCTATCTGGGTGTTTTAATACATTCCACTGCACTACATTTTTTAAATTGATGTTTAATAATGTAAGCAAATAATCTACAAAGCAAATATCTAACATGATACGTTTTAAAAACATTTCTTGTCGGCTTTGTTTTGAGTAGCTATTTCTAAGAATTTTATTTCCTTCAAAATAGCAGCAGCTTTTGTATGTACAGTGTTTCAAAGTGTTAAGTCATTTACTGAAGTACTGCAACACATCTAGTACATACATAGATATAAATACTCTGAGTGGGCAGAGAATAACACCCAGCTAGATACATGGGCAAAATGCATGGTACAGTATTGATCAAATCACTTAACATCTATATATAGCAAGGAATCAATTTATACAATATGGATCTAGTTATTAGGCAACCTCGGCTCACACATGACTTTTACCCTGCTGATTGCATACATTGGACTCAACTAAATGAAATTCTGTCTTGAGCTAGATGAAGGACCTTTTGAGTAGCACATACCTGATAGAAAAACCTCTGCTTAGTACTGTAGAAGCTGACCTAGCATAATCCAGTTTGAGTTTGGTCCTTCCTGAGCTGCCTAACAGCACTTAAGGCATGGAGGATTAAAAAAATACATTTTTTTACAAGGATATGTCTTGGCTTGTTACTTAATTTCTCCCTCATATCTCCAATCAGAAGGACCAGTGAGGGGTGTTGGTGATTGTTTGTGGTGGGTTTTTTTGTTTGTTTGTTTGGTTGGTTTTTTTTTTTAAACTGAGATTACCTTTAGATCTGCTTTAGGTCTAAAGGGTGCTCAATGAAGTTAAAACCAGTGACATAGACCTTGATAGCGTTGGAGCACCTGAACTTACCTGCAGAAAATCCTGATAACAGAAATGTGATATCAGAAACTTCAAGTATTCCTCTGGATAATGTCCTTAAAAAATAAGTGACTTAAAAATCAGTGGCTGTGCATGAACTAAAATGTGGGGTTATGAATAGTAAGACTGTCTGGTCTCATGGCAAGAGTCCCATAGCCTACAGAGTCTGAATTCAAGGATGTTCCCCACATGCTTTACTAGCAGTTCTAAGAGGAAAAAGTCGTTTGTGACAGAATTTAACAGCAGCTTTGCTTTATGAAGAAAAGGGTGTTACAATTTTGGCTTCCTGTTGTGATACTAATATTAAAAAGAAAATCCAGCATAACCTCCATATATAATAACAAGGCCAATAATGGCAAAAGCAATGACAATGTTTTAGCTTTTATATGCTGCCCAGCATTTGAGATGTTTGTTTTCAAACACTTCTACTCTGCTTCCAGATCTGTATGTGTTTATGGAGACCTAGTTCTGTCAAAAGGAAAATGGTGATAAAATATGCATAGTATTGTTAATATTACAAGGATAACACAGTATAAAAACATCTTTAGAAATTGATGTCACAGATTGAGGACACAGTGACTTAAACCTGTCTTTAGATGGTCTCTGTTTTAAATCCATGTGCTCTTTAGGCTTTGTAGTACTCAGATTTCTGGTCCATTTTGCTGCAGAAAGTTCTTTTGGCTGCAGATCGTCAAATAGAAAAACTGTACTCAAGTTATTTAACTGATAACATGTGTATTAATATTTATGAAATTTGTTGAACCAAGAAAAAATATAAATAATAAATTTGAAGCAAACAAACCAAAGTTCTTACGTTAATTGCTGAAGAATAACATTATAGCACAAAGTTTAGTTGGAGGCAAGTCATTAATTGCTGTGTACCCCAGGGACTGATACTGGGGTGAGTACTTTTCAACCTCTTTGTTAATAACCTGGTGATGGGACAGAACGCACCCTCAGCAAATTTGCAGACAATGCAAAAATGGTGAGGAGTTACTACACAATGCTATACACCAGGTGGTTGTGCTGCCATTTAGATGAACCTGGGCAGGCTGGAGAACTGGGCAGAGAGCAATCTCATGATGTTCAACGAAAGGCAGTACCAAGTTCTGTCAGTACACACTGGGAGCCAACTGGCTAGAAAGCGGCTCTGCAGAGTGGGACTTTGGGGTCCTGGTGGACAAGTTGAACATGAGCCAGCCATGCACCCTCACAGCAAAGAAATCCAACAGCATCCTGGGCTGCATTAGGAAGAGCACTGCCAGCAGGTTGAGGCAGGTGATCCTTTTCCTCTGGATTCAGCGTTAGTGAGATCATATCTGGAGTATTATGTCCACTTTTGAGCTCCCCAGCATGAGAAATATGTGGACCTCCTGGAGTGAGTCTGTAGAAGGACCACAAAGATCATCAAGGGATTGGAGCATCTGTCATACAAAGAGAGGCTGAGAGAACTGGGACTTTCAGTTTGGAGAAGAGTAGGCTCAGCAGAGATCTTGCTAAGTACCTGCTGAGAGAGAATGAAAAAGAGGGAGCTGGACTCTTTCAGTAGTGCATACTGAGAGGACAAGATGCGATGGGCACAAATTAAAACACTTGAAATTCCCTCCGAATGAAAGAAAAACCTTTTTTTACTGTGAGGATGGTCAAATATTGGAACGGGTTGTCCGGAGAGGTTGTGGAGTCTCCCATCTGAGGAGATATTCAAAAGCTGTCTGGACATGGTCCTGCACAACATGGTCTGGGTGACCCTGTGTGCGCAAGGGGGGTGGACTAGATGATCTCAAGAGGTCCCTTCGAACCTAAATGATTCTGCGATTTCTCTTACCTTCAGATAATGTGGTGAAAGAAAATTATTACAGTGGCTGTGTATGGACATAAATCTCAGGGGGTTGCCCTCAATGAGATTGAAATGTGGAAAGAAACTGCAGTGGAATACATTGTTGGAGTGGCAATGCATTCTGTGCTTGTGCGCTTCCCCATGAACTTAGTCAGTTGTGGTTAGACCAGTGGATTCTCTTATCTTTCCCACCAGGACTTTACTGCTCTTTATAGACCCATGAAAGAAATATTCCAGTTTCAGCTTTCATAGGTCCAGTCCATCAGCAGTTGATGGGAAATGTTCATCTGGTACTGAGGTGCGATAGTAAAAAAGAAAGACTGTCCAAATAAAATGTTTGCACAACACAATTTTCATTTAATGTAAGCAGCTTTGATGGAAACATTTACAGACAATATGAGATATTTAATGCATTGAGAAATTCAAAACTGAGAACTATACTAGTCACAACAGCTAGGTGGCCACTATAACATGCTTGCTTTGCTTTCAAGCCTATAGATCTCAGGTTGTCTCTTTTCCAGATTTTAAAGGCCCTTTTTTACAGAGATAGGTAAAAGCCAGTAGTAACCATAATTTTGTTAAATGTTTTTATTCATCAGCACCCACTCAGTGAGATAAGGTTTTATGGTGTATGAAAATTTTTATCTAAAACCTGATTTTTATCATCATATTTATGCAAAATGCTTTTATTATTTTTGCTAGGCTTTTCTGCCTAGATGTAAGCGTGCATAAAGTGTCAGTTTTCTGCTATAGTAGATAGAAATTTTCTGCAGTTGTGATCTACTGCCAGTGGTACAGCTACTGGCAGTAGATAATGTTTTAAGCATTTGCATCAGTGAGCACATTTTACAGGCACTTTGAGCTATCCTACCATGCATTTGAAGGAAACATTGTGTCTCTTTTGACCACAAATTGAATTTACTTGCAGGTCTCCATTTTATAAAATATAAAAAGATGTTCAGTTTCTGCCAAATTCAGTTTTGTGTTTTAAAGGCTCTCTTAATATAAGCTCAAAGGCATTTTGAATCTGAAAAATCCTTCTTGATTTCCTGTCAAAAAATGAGGTGAAATATGGGAGATGAATACTGAGGGAGAGGGGAGCAGTGAGGGAACTGTAGAATTATTTTTAAGTGAAAAACCATGATATGCTGTAAAAACTAAGAAATCAACTTTGTTCATGCAAGCATATGAAACAATCATTTATAGCGCAATGGAATGTCCACCTCTGCAGACATAAAGAGGACCTGCATGTATCAAATTCCCTGAGTATCTTGGTATAGCCTGGTCTTTAGTCTACTGTGATCAATTTTCTTGTTGATTCTAGATTCTAAATTTGCCAGGAGTGGTTAGCAAGACTTTCAGAAACTAGAAACTTAGTGGACTGCCGAGCAATAAATTCATGTTCATAATTTTGATCAATATGGAATTTAAATAGTTTCAAATATTTATGTTCTTACTATATTCTTAGTAAGATTTCACTCATCTAGTTTACCGTTCAATAGTTGTGTCCCATTTCAGCATAGTTAATTCTGAAATGTGTAGTGAATGAATCAGTTTCACCACAAGTAGTCTGTGCTCATGAACAGGGAGAATTCAAACCTAGAAGTTGGTGGGAATCAAAAATTGCTTTTGTTTTGCAAG
>NW_009646928.1:5385229-5410357 GCF_000708025.1 Charadrius vociferus | reverse complement strand
CCCCCCCTTTTTTTTTTGCATTAAATTATTCAAACCAACTCTCTTCTACTGTCCCATTAGGTGCTGCATCATGAATAGTGAAGTTCTGGTGGGTGCAGTGCTGAGTGCCATTCACCACCTTCTCCCGTTAAAACTGACAAGGAACAAATATACTGAGAAAGGAAGAGTTTAAGGCTATGTGGAAGTGATGCAGCTCATGATGTGCTTCAGAGTAAGTTGATTTTGGTTTATTTTCAGAGGCTATCACTAATAACTTTTTTTTACAAAAAGACTTTTAAAACTGTGTGCAAGCAGCACTTGTTCAGGTCTAAGAAACAGAAAAAAGGGAATGTTAGCCTAGAGAGGAGGAAGTGGCACGTTGGAATTCTGTGAATTCCTGGAGTATGTTAAAATTTAGGCAGTGGTTTTTGTGTTGTATTGGGATGCTGCAGAATGTTTTGGTTTTTTAACCATCCTTGTCAGAAAATCTGTATGCAAAATGGTGCTTTTTGTTGATGATGCTTGATTCTTTGGAAAAAAACCCCAATGCATTGTTTTGAGTATTGATTTGTTTTGCACTGTAAAATGACCTAGCTGCCCTTTCAGTCAGCAGACAGCGTGCTTCCTGTGGGTACATATGTATGTAAAAGCTTAAAATGGTTGGCTGTATATTCGTGTAAATAAAATAGAGGGAAAAGGTACTTACCCTGGAGGAGGTCAAGTATAGAAGCAGTCAGAAAATTTTGTGAAGAAACTGTTCCCCCTCTTCAGTACTGAGTTCATTTAATTACATTGAGTGAACACATCTTGTGAACCTATTTACAGTGGGTAAGCATCCTTTTTTTCAGGAAACAGAATTTAGATATAACAGGAACTAAACACTGGTATCAGTGTAGCTTTATTCTATTTGCTGCACTAGAATAGCTAACTAGGAAGTTAAGGGCATACCAGGACAATAGAAATTGTAAGGACTTTTCAACATTTAATTATATTAATTTCTTTCCTCGCTAGTTCAATTATTTTGTAGATAATGTCATATGAAAACATTTCAGATAGGTTATTGTTTAATTTGGTAATTTAACTAAATGTTTTCTTGTTATAAATTACTAAATTTGCTGGCCCTCCCAAAGGGATTATCTGTTTCTTAAAGGGGAGTAGCATTTTTGATTCACAAAATCATGAATATAAAAATGCAGAATAAGAATGTAACAGAATATTTTATTTTTGCAGATGTACCCACTGCAAACTAGAATTAAAGTATTTTTTTTAAAAGTACTAAAATTTATTTGCACAAAATTCTCAAAATGCATCTTAAATAGTGGCCAAATAATAGAAAGCTTTTATAAAATATCAGAAGTACTATAACGTTGTATTTGATGATAATATAGACATTATATGTTACAAAAAGTGCAGTTTGTGTTGAATTTGGGGAGGAGACAATTTGAAATCTCTGTAGAACTTCTATATTCAAATTATTCAAACTTAATTCAAATTATTTTAAGGCTGCAGAGTATCAACATAGATTTTGAGTTGTGTTTTGGTTTTAGGTGTTTTCTCATCTTCCAATGAAGTAATTTAACCTTACTGGAAAATAAGAGGGGTTTTTACCCTTGTGTGATTTAGGAATATTGGGAGAAAATACTTAACAGAGCTATGAAAACTTTCTTCACTGCTTATTTAACTTCATTTTTATTTTGTCTTTATCATTTAGAGATGCAATAATAAGAAATACAGCTTTTTTTAGGTCTTGTTTCAGAATTTTTTTTGTAATACCAAGTCAGTCAGACTTTTCACGTATTTTCCCTGTAATGCTAAACCATGGATGAAAAGATGGAGAAATCCTTCAAACTTTTTTGTAGTTCTCCGTTTCCAGGTAGAATATTATTTATTCCATCTCCTTCATGATGGCAAAGGAGAATATACTTCGAATAAGGTTATAATACTATTCCAGCTCACTTAGGGACTCTTAATCAATCCTGCAAAACTTGAATCTTTTTGTAGATTTTTTTTTTTTTCCCATGGGTCTATTTTCCCATACACCTTATTTACAACAGTCTGAGCCTAACTCAACTCAGGTTCAGATAAATCGGTGTGACTCAAGGACATACCTGGTCAAATGTATTTCATCATGTGTATATCTAAAGTGGTTTTCAAGGGAAACTTATAAAAAATACTCTTTTCTGCTGAATGAAAAGCAATAAATGATAAGAACGAAAGCCCTGGACAAATAAATGAGTCTTCCTTCCAAGACTTCATTCTTTTGGGAGCTGTAGAGGTAATTTTTAGCTATATCCTCTCTCTGTTTCTGTAGTTGATACCTTTTCAGAAATGTTCTTTAAATCATTAAAAATAAATATATACCCAATGTTTTACAGTTCTGGTGCTGGTGTTATATATATATATATTGTGCACTCTGTTTTGTTGTTACTTTTTAGTCCCTGTACCCAGTGTGCTTACATAGAATCACAGAATACCAGGATGGAAGGGACCTCAAGGATCATCTGGTCCAACCTTTCTTGGCAAAAGCACAGTCTAGACAAGATGGCCCAGCACCCTGTCCAGATGAATCTGAAAAGTGTCCGGTGATGGGAAATTCGCCACTTCCCTGGGGAGCCTATCACTGTGGAAAATTTTCCTCTTGTGTCCAGTTGGAATCTCTCCAGGATTAACTTGTACCCATTACCTCTTGTCTTTTCCATGTGACACCTTGTAAAAAGGCAGTCTCCATCTTCTTTGGAGCCACCCTTTAAATACTGGAATGTGGTGATAAGGTCTCCCGTAAGCCTTGTTTTCTCAAGGCTGAACAAACCAAATTCTGTCAGCCTTTCCACATATGGCAGGCTTCTCAGTCCTTTGATCATCTTGCTGACCCTTCTCTGGACTCTTTCCAGCCTGTTCACATCTTTTTTGTATAGCGCAGACCGAAACTGAACACAGTATTCCAGGTGTGGCCTCGCAAGCTCTGAGTAGAGTGGGATAACAACTTCTTTGTCTCTGCTAGTGATGCCCTTGTTGATCCAACTCAGCATCCTGTTGGCTTTCTTAGCCTCTGCAGCACACTGTTCGCTCACCTTGACCTTGCTGTCCACCAGGACTCCCAGGTCCCTTTCCACAGAGCTGCTCCCCAGCCCGGTAGATCCCAGTCTGTGCTGCACTCCTGGATTATGTTTTCCCAGGTGCAAAACCTTATAGTTGTCCTTGTTGAACTTTGTAATGTTTTTGTTAGCCCACTCTTCCAGCCTATCCAGGTCTTCCTGAAGTGTGGCTCTCCCTTCTGAAGTATCCACTTCCCCACTCAGTTTGGTGTCATCGGCAAACTTCGTCAGGGTCCACTTGATCCTGTAACCCAGCTCACTTATGAAGAATTAAACAGTGTTGGGCCCAGTATCGATCCCTGGGGGACCCCACTTGTGACAGGTTGCCATTTTGAGAAGGAGCTATATACCACCACCCTCTGGGTGTGGCCTGTCAGCCAGTTCCCCACCTACCACACTGACCACATGTCTAGACCATAACACATCATTTCTTCTAGGAGGAGGCTGTGGGGAACTATGTCAAAAGCCTTTGAGAAATCCAGGTAGACAACGTCTGCCGCTTGCCCCTCATCAGCTGTGAGCAGGTTACTTTAGCATAGAAAGTGGTCAGGTTTGTCAAGCGTGATTTGCATTGGTGAACCTGTGCTGTCTTTTCCCAGTCATGTGCTTCATCTGACTTGCAATAACCCCCAGGAGGATTCATTCCATAACTTTCTGAGGGGCTGAAGTAAGACTAATGGGCCTATAATTTCCTGGATCCTCCTTTAAGCCCTTCTCGTAGATGGGGGTGACATAGGCCCTCTTCCAGTCTTCTGGGATGTTCCCCTATCTTGTTTTGTCTAACACTAGTTTCTATGTTTATAAATCTGAGGCATCCTTCCTATTTTTAATAATTCCTGTCCTACAGACTTTGAAAAGAAATGCTTAATCACATTCCCTCTTAAATGTTACCCATCTATTTAGTGATTTCTACATTATTGTCCAGGAAACTGGGTGAAAGAGAGACAAATTTTCAGCATAACTCTTATTATCACTGAAAACACACTGATAAGAATTACTTCCATTCTGTTATGATTATCAGAACAGATTTTTTCCTTGCCTCTTAGAAATTTC
This sequence comes from Charadrius vociferus, assembly GCF_000708025.1. Classification (NCBI taxonomy): domain Eukaryota; kingdom Metazoa; phylum Chordata; class Aves; order Charadriiformes; family Charadriidae; genus Charadrius; species Charadrius vociferus. Next base: position 5,406,230 of record NW_009646928.1, on the reverse strand, counting down.
AGAATCTAGTAGGTGATTTAAATCGTTAATAGTGAATAGGAGAAGGGTATTTGAAATGGGTCATATTTGAATTGTTTCTTTTGCAACTTCAGGTTCTTGAATTAGGGGGAAAAAAGTCTGTTTAAAGTATCATTTAAAGGCACAAGAAATGTTTGATTAATGTTGATACAATAAAGAATTATTCTTATAGTCTAATTTCTTATTTATATACTAAAAATAAAATACTTGGTGATTTGGACTTGAGTGAAAGAATATTTTGTTTCTGCTCCTTAGGGTATTTTTCTTCTTTATCAGGTTGATTATAGGTACCAGTCAAATCCAAAATACGGGCATTAGAATTAGTTCCTATGTACTTAGAAATTATTCAGCAAAAATGTTACAGTAGTAAGCACCCTGGAGGCTGGAGAATGTGACCAAATAGTTATTCAGCCTTAGAGGTACTTAGTGTTTATTTCTACATGTAAATTTTCCAGCTTAGCATTTTTGAAGAAGCACATCACATCAACATTAAAAAAGAAATAAAAATAAATGTCCAAGCTGCTTCTGCAAGAGAGGCAGCAGCTAAAAAGCAGTGGGCAGAGCTCAAAGATAAAAGTATAGCTGGTGGTGGCTGAGGGCAAAGAAGGGAGAATCCAGAGCTAAATATCCTGTCAGCTTTTACCATTGTATTATTTCTAAATTATTAGGACACATTATAATCATGATGCAAAACAGGGTTTTTTCTTGAATATTAAAACACAATCACAATTTAGTGAGTTTTTTAGTAAACAGTGACTTAACAAATGGCTTTCCATGTTTTGTGGGCCATGTCATGAAGTCTAGTGGCGTCAGAAGTTTATAGGTCCGTATCTTAGAGTGGTTAGTAGCTGTTTTCCTCGCTTCTTAGAGCACTAGTGGTCTATTTTTATTCTGCTAACCCTGTATCTAAGCCTGTCCTTCCTCTCTCCGTATCCTGTAGGACTTGTAAGGTTGCAATCTAGGAAGATTTATTTGTATAATGCTATATATAAGTAAGTTTTTTTGCGTGTTGTACAGTTGAACAGCCTCAAGTTTAACATTTAAAATTATGGATGTGCCAAGCATCATTAAAATTTGTCATATATACTTTTTTATAGCTAGATAGAACTTTTTAATCTGACTCTACATTCCTGAAGTTACTTGAGTCAGTTGTTTGCTTTAAAAAGGTGTATTTACTTTTGGAAATTCTGAGTTTAAAATTCTTTAGCTTACAGAATTTAACTGTTTGTCACTTAAGTTAAAAAGGAGGTCTGATTTAATTTTTTTTATGGAGCATGATCTGTTCATAAGCATTTTTTAAGTGCCTTACGAAATCTTTGCAATTTTTTTTTCTTTCCTTGATAAATAACATCTGTATGTGAAATTAATATGTATCATATAACTTGCAATACCTTTTTTTCTCAGGGCCTTCTATCTTTTTTTTGGTCAAACTGAGTTTTACAATGTAGGTTTTTAATACCCACGTTTAACTTCTATACTCTGAAAATGAAACTACTAGTAAAGTTGACTCCATGTGGCGTCTCCAGACTGTAGCAGAAAGTGAGTGTTCACCTGCTCTAATGTAAACAGAATAGGGAGAAAATAAAAGGATCATGTCAACAATCTGTCAGCTAACCCAGTAAACAGAGATGGAAATGTCAGCAGCTTATCTGCCAGGAGGGATGAATCACTTGTCTCCCTGTCTGGGGAGAATCAGAATGGAGCAAACTGACTTGCCAGGCCATCTGCCCAGAGGTGCTGTCCTAGAAGGGAAACCGTCTGCTGGCTAATAGGTTCCAGGATGCTAACCTGTAATCTTTTCTCAGATGGTACCATAGGCAAATGAATTACCTAAGGGAATGATGGAATGGTAGAAAGAAGAAATCCAAACATAGGTCACACTAAGGCAGAATTCTTCAATAGCAAGATGTATGTGATTTAAAGAAATATCTTTTAAGCTGTAAAGCTGTACTAATGGTGAAAACGAATACCGGATTTGGGCAATTTGAATTCCAATGTGTGTAATCTCGGGTGCATGGTAATACAGTGAATCCAAGGGGAAGTTTGTATGACTTTTTTTTTTAACTTCTAATTCTTGTTTTTTTCTATTTCTTGAAGGGTTTTGATTCTAGTATTTTATCTAGTATTCTAGTAGTAATTCTAATAATTCCTCCTTATGATAGTAAAAGAAGGTATATAAATCATATAAAGAAAAGGGGTGATTTTAACAGAGCTGTAGCTGAAACGTTTGGTATGCAAGTATTTTACAAGCATTCCAAGACTCTGTATTAGGCTTTGCATCTATTACTAGATTATGATATTGAAGAGAATAGTGTGTAAACCGTATTATCTCATAACACTTTACATCTTAAACATGTAAAAGGCATCTCTTCTGCATTTAAGAATATGTAGATGATAATCACATTGCTTCAGTATTCAGTTGGATAAAGTAATTAGTATGTGAAGTACAGTTTTCATTTGTCATTATTTAAGGTCTAAAATTGTTCCTTGACTCTCTTTTCTGATAACTTTCAGTTTGTCAACTTTTTTTTCTTTTCTTCTCAAGTGAGTATGCCAGAATGTGATGCAAGGTCATGTTCCACTCTATCATAAAGATGCCTGTGTTACTGCTGGCCAAAACCAGCCACACAGGACCTACATGGGAATACTCGCTTGTGTTAGTAGCATCTCATTACATTTACCTTTGGGTACCTGTAATTTACATAGAATCGCTTTCAGACCCTATACAGATTTTTTTTTTTTCATAGTACTGATTTTTTGTGTGTGTGTCTCAGAATGTCATATAAGCCTATTAAAAAGGCTCCTGCAAGGTATTTGATGTCAATAGAGTTACTTTGATCAAATAAACCTGTATTCAGAAAAAAGTGGTGTTTGGCAAGACTTAGTTCTCCTAAAGCTCTTCTGATGCTCTTCAGTTATTCTAGCATATCTAATTCTAAACTGATTGCAGTCTTTATTTTTCATTCTGTGATTTTACCCAGGATCAGTGTCAAAGTAACTGCCATATATTTACATGGCTCTTCTCTTTCATCCTTTGAAAATACTTTACATTAGTAAGAGAAAAAGGTCAAAGAATGTTGTAATTAAAAATAAAGAAATCAGGACAATTCGAAAAGTGAAGTTAAGACATATACAAGGATCAAAATGTATGTAAATGTACAATAAGGAAATACTGATATTGACATTTCTTCACTAGTGGCAACCTCAGCCTCTATTCTTCTATGTTCCATTAGTGTACCTGAGATCAGATGTTTATATAATCAGATAATTTGTATATTGAATAATATTTGAGCTTTTAAATGTACATTCACAAAGAATGGCAATGTATACTTAATTTTAGAGATTTAATTTCCTGTGATTACTCTATTTCCCATCCTTCATCTTTCATTTACCAGCTATTTCTTTTATGAATGCCGTAGTCCGTGGAAGCAGAAATCTTTAGCGTTCATAGTATCATGCATTTGTCTGCAGGATGCCAGGTTTTGTCATGAAAATAGTTTGTATGCCTTACATAAAAAAGTGGTTTAATGGGAAAAGTCTAGAATGCTTGTTTATGTAGATGTTAAAGTGCATTTGTGTAAGTGGTGACATTTGGACTTTTCATGCAGAATGAAGTAAAGAAAATATGTAAGTCTTGGCCAAAGGTCTGAACTTCTGCAGAGAAGCTGGTAACAGAAGATAGTCCTTTTGACTTCAGCATTTATGCTTTAACTAAAAAGCCATCCTTTGGAGCAGTGACAGGGATGGACCTGCATTTACTCGGAATAGTTTGTTAGTATAACTAACATACAGGGATAGAGCTGAATTTATTCAGAATTGTCTGTTAATGTAACTCATATACAATAAGTTTTGGCACCTTTGTCTTCCACAGTGTTTTTCAGGACACTAAGAGGTATAAATTACTTTGGTTCTTTAGCTTCCTTGAAATATGAGTACTCTAATGCCCCTTGGCCCTTTGACAGTTTTTCCTGTGTTTTCCTGTGTTTGCCTGGTTTACAAGCTCTTTGGAACAGAAATTGTTTTGGTTTGTGTAATCACTTTTCAGCTCATAATAGCTGACATGTTCAATAAATAACAGTAAATCCGTCCTGAAATGCATAGTTAAATAATAACATATGCAAATGCAATGGAAAAAAAAAAACATATAGAAGAAAGCAGGAATATGTTTGCCTGTGTAAATGCTGACTGATGTTTAAAAGTCACCTTTCATGTGAAGCGTTGCCTGTTTCAAGTTGAGTGCCTGGCTTTTTAATGAATTCCATACAAAATTCCATACAGGTCACTTAGTTCATCAGCTCAGAGCTTATTTCTTACTTGAAGAATGTTCTCTGGAGTTACACTTCCTTTATGTGGTTTATGATTTGAAAGGAATTACTCAACCAAGTCTCCTGAAATGTTTACCTCGACTGTTCTTGTATATTTCTGCATACGTTTTAGTATTTATTTAGTATTTATTTTAGATTTGTTTTATTCTCAAAGAATACAACTGTTAATTATCCTCTGTTATTTTGAATTCTGATCTGACTTCGTATTGCATGTTAGTTAATGCATAACTGTTTTTTCACAGAAATTCAAGGAAAATGAGAGTTTGTTCTTTCACACTTGTTTAAATTTTAATTGCCTTTTCAAGTAACAAACAAGCTTCAAGCTAAGACTTGCAGATGTTGAAAACTAGGTCATCTTGTTTATGCACAAACTCTGCTGGCTGTACTGCAGAGTGGTGGTCTATAAAAATGAATTAGAAGGATTTTCCTAGGATTAGGCAAGTCAATAAGAATGTTAGAGTATCGTTATTGCATCCTGCCATGAACTAACCATTTTTTTTTATTAGTTATTCACCTATTATAATTCTATTTTTTACTTACTTGTATTTACTTTAACTATCAGACTGGATGAGTAATTTTTAAGAAAATTCTTCACTGGAAATGTAACCCATGGAATCAAAGAAAGACGGATTTAACCAGGATTGATCACTGCTTTCCATAATTTGGTCTCCTTTGTAGGGTAACTTTACACAGGACTGGTTACTGCAAAGAGAACAGGATCATGCCAGATTACATAGTCATACCATCTTTTTAACCATGAGATTCATTTGAAACGTGGTGACATAAAGCTGTTTCCTTCCTTTGCCTCATGTTAGTCATACCATATCCCCAGTAAGCAATTCAGTTTTCTAAAGTGATGCATAAACAGGCTAATAGTTCTTGTCTTCACTGCAAAACCCATATTATTTAACCATTAGTCAGAAGTATGAGGGTAAGTGGTAAATTGCTGACATCACAACTGGTTATATGGAGACTACATGTGAAAATTATGTTTAGTGTCAATGGCAGCAGTTATACTTAGTTTGGTTTTTTTAGATTTGAGCTGTCATTTGTTGAGAGAGTAAAAATTCATGATCATATGTCGTAAACTTAGGGTAAACACTCAAAAGGCATGGTGAGATTTTTGAAAATTTTGCTCTACCTTATCTATGCTGCCTGTTCACAGCCAGTATCATCAGTGAATTGATTCTAGTGAGTTAAAATGCAACCTGGTTTCCTACTGAAGACCTACTTGCAGTTCAGTTTTGTTTTATTTTTATGAATCTCTTGCCTCTTTATGGCAGTAGAAAGAAAGATATTAACAAAATTTTATCAGACTTCACTGCTTTTTATGTCAGCTTGGTAAGTAGCATAAGAATGGTGTTTCATTTACCCCTGCCAGTTTCCAGTCTTGTTCAGAATAAAAATGCAAAGTTTTTTAAGAACTGGAAGAGACAAAATCATTAATACTTTATTAGTCTTAAGTTTTCTATATTATTTATCTCAGACTGTAAATGAGTAGATTGCTCATGTTAAAATCCATATTAATGGCAAGCAAGTCTGGCAAACTGGTAACAACAGACGAGGAACAGGCTGAGTTACTCGAGTTACTCAGCTTTTTTACCTCAGTCTTCACTGGCAACCTCTCTTCCCACACCTCTCAAGTGGATGGATTGCAAAGCAGGGACTGAGGGAGCAAAGTCTCTCCCACTGTAAGAGAAGATCAGGTTTGTGACCACCTGAGGAACCTGAACATACAGATATCTGTGGGACCTGACAAGATGCATCCCAGAGTCCTGAGGGAATTGGCTGGTGTAGTTGCCAGCTCACTCTCCATGATATTTGAAAAGTCAAGGCAGTCAGGTGAAGTCCCTGGTAACTGGAAAAAGGGAATCCTTTGCATCCATCTTTTAAAAAAGAGTAGAAAGAAGGACCCTGGGAACTATGGACCTGTCAGCCTCACCTCTGTGCCTGGGAATATCATGGAACAGATCCTCTTGGAAGCTATGCTAAGGCATAATGGGGACAAGGAGGTGATTTGAGCCAGCCAGCATGGCTTCACCGAGGGCAAGTCCTGCCTGACCAATTTAGTGGCCTTCTATGATGGACTGACTCCATCAGTGGACAAGGGAAGAGCTACAGATGTCCTCTGTCTGGACTTCTGTAAGGCCTTTGACATGGTCCCCCACAATATCCTTTTCTCTAAATTGGAGAGGTATGGATTTGATGGGTGGACTGTTTGTTGGATGAGGAATGGCTTGGATGGTAGCATCCAGAGGGTAGTGGTCAATGGCTCAATGTCGAGATGGAGGTTGGTGACAAGCAGTGTCCCTCAGGGGTCTGTACTGGGACCAGTACCAGTGCTGAAGATACCAGTATCTTCATCAGTGGCATAGACAGTGGGATCAAGTGCACCCTCAGCAAGTTTGCTGATGACACCAAGCTGAATGGTGCGGTCAACATGCCTGAGGGATGGGATGCCACCCAGAGGAACCTGGACAGGCTTGGGAAGTGGGCCCATGTGAGTCTCATGAGGTTCAACAAAGCCAAGTGCCAGTCCTGCACCTGGTTTGAGGTAAACTCTGGTATCAATACAGGATGGGGGATGAAGGGATTGGGAGCAGCCCTGCTGAGAAGGACTTGGGAGTACTGGTGGATGAAAAGTTGGACATGAGCTGGCAATGTGTGCTCACCAACCAGAAGGCCAACTGTATCCTGGGCTGCATCAAGAGAAGCGTGGCTAGCAGGTTGAGGGTGGTGATTCTGCCCCTGTGCTCTGCTTTGGTGACACTCTACCTGGAGTACTGTGTCCAGCTCTGAAGCCCGCAGCACAGCAAAGACCTGTTGGAGCGGGTCGAGAGGAGGGCCGTGAAGATGATCAGAAGGCTGGAGCACCTCTCCTATGAGGACAGGCTGAGAGAGTTGGGGTTCTTCAGCCTGGAGAAGAGAAGGCTCTGGGGAGGCCCTATAGCCCATACCAGTACCTAAAGGGGGCCTACAAGAAAGATGGGGAGGGACTGTAGCAATAGGACAAGGGGTAACAGTTTTAAATTGAAAGAGGGTAGATTTAGATGAGACATTAAGAAGAAATATTTTACAATGACATTGGTGAGACACTGGAAGAGGTTGCCCAGAGAAGTTGTGGATGCCCCACCCCTGGACCAAGTGTTCAAGGCCAGTTTGGATGGCTTTCAACCTGGTCTAGTGGAAGGGTCTAGTGTCCCTGCCCATGGCAGGTGGGTTGGAACTAGATGATCTTTAACGTCGGTCCCTTCCAACTCTAACCATTCTATGATTCTGTGATTATCGCTTTCCGGTTCCCTGCCTCCTGTTCTGCCTGTTATCTTCCTGTTTGCTTTTATTTTAGAAATACATGAATATATGTAAATAGATGATCTTGTACAATTTGTGATTTATTTAGTGATTCCTTCACTTTCTGATAGTGTGTGGGGTTTACTCAAAGCATCAGCACTTTGAACTCAGTTGGGTGATAGAACAAAAATGGAGGAAGTTGGCTTCGTTATTTAGACAATTGCTTCACTTTATTATTTAAAATTAAATTTGAAAAAAATGACGAGGCTAGGTTGATAGTGTTCTGTTTTTTCACTGGATGACTGGGTTTTTAACAAAGCTTCTTGTTTATGGCAAATGGCTAGCTCCTTTAAACCTGAGTAACTAAAAAATGAAAAGGGTCCTGTTTTCATCTGAAAGTTGCAATGTTTCAAGGTGAGTAATACTGTAGTAAGTAAATAATTATCGTTTTTGATGCCACTGCTTTCACTTGTCCTTGTACACTGTGTTCTTTGATTTCACTGCATAGTCTGCTATGCATACTGAATGTTACTCTCCCTTCTTTCCCCCACCTTCACCATGAGGAAAGAAATAATATTTTCTAGCTATTTGATCCTTCACTCCTTTACAGATCAAGACACATTACAAAGAAGGGCTTAAGGCTTGAGGCAAAGAGCTCGTTTAATAGCAGCCATGTGACTCAACCATCCAAGGATTTAAACACAATTTAACCCTTGCTAGCATTTTGTTGAACTTTTAACCTGTAATGTCTTTTATTAATTTACGCACAAATCTCAGTTGCATCACTTGAGTAACTGTGCAATACAGTCTGGATAAATGCCATAAAATAATTGGATAGGATGTGTAAAGTGGGGCAATGATATCTTCATCTCATTGTCTCATTCTGAATTATTAAAACAACTAGACAGGAGTTTTTGATAATACTGATTGTGTGTGTCTTACTTAGCAGATGCTAGATTGGAATTGTGAGTCCAGGTGATACATTTTCCTGGAACAATTAGTACAGTTGGCAAAGTGGCATTTGGTCACAGAAGCGCCTTTTTTTTTTTTTTAATCTGAAATAGAAACAACAAACTTCAAAGTTAAATACTGTTGAGAATAACTGGACTCAGGTTATAGGAGAAAGGAGATAGCTGGTTCCTCTGGAGTGAAGCCGGGAGGGAGGATACAAGTAGGGAAGAGAGGTGCCAAGGTGATCATTTACTTGGGCAGAGTGATAGGTAAATTATAGCCTGTGGGACAAGAACATGTTTCAATCAGAGTCAGTAAAAAAGCCAGAAATAACTTAGCTTGACCTTCAGATTCTGTTCCTGGAATTTGAATTTGGAAGGGAAGGGGAAGCGAACAGAACAACACAACTTAGTGAATTATTTACTTGAGTTTACTGTATTTGCAATCTGAATAAATGTAGTATAGGTGAGAAGCACTGAAGCAACAATACTATTTTAGTGCAATTTTAAAGGCAGAGGAGGCTTCTTCAGAGAGGGGTTGCAGTTTTTAAAGTTGATCTGAAATATCTTTTCAAGTATTGCATGTTAATTTTTTTGCAAATAAAATACAAGACTTGAATAGGATGGGATTTTTTGGCCGGTTTAAAATTTATTTATTTATTTATTTACAGTTCTGGCAGAGATATTCTTGACAGCATTTGTCCTCTTATAATACAGTTGACTTGCTTTAGAGACTGTTTTGAGTGTGTGTATCACACGCAGACACCCGGAAGTCCTTTGAAATCAAAGTAGTTCATAGTTAATGAGTGTTGTACTGTAATTCTTACTCCTGGTTCTGTCTGCAGAATATCTGGTTTTGGGCTAAAACTAGCTAACTGCATGAACCATTTTGGTTTTTCCTTTCCAACTGTAGTGGTATTATTTATTCCTTTTCTCAGATATTCATGATGTATTGTAAAATGCATTAAATTAGAAAGTAATTGACAGTATTCCGTTTTTGATACTGCTGTTCACATTTTACTGGTGTTGTTACACTGGCTTGTTCATGGATTATTTGGTTTCAAAATTTTTTTTGGCATCAGTTTCATACCTTTTTCTCCTTTTAAAAACAATAAATAAAATAATGATTTTTCTAAATAGTTTGCCCATTCTGTGTGCCAGATGTTGTCAAGTGCATTGTCTCTAGAATACGTCTACAATAATTAAGAAATGCGTTTGAGAGAGGGATCTGGTATTTTTGTAGCTCATCAGTATTAGAACTGAAACTACAGTATCTCTTGATCAAAATGCATCTATGAGGTATCCGGCATGACTCGGTGATTTGTGTAGCACTGGCTCAATAATATTTGCAGAAGGAAAAAACCGCATAGAGTACTGAAGATAGTGCCGAGCTATTTTGGAGGCTATTTCTCTTTTGATTCACACTAAACTGAACTACTACCTGTTTGCTATGGCAACTGCCTCTTCATAAACCTGTTGCCTTATCTGTATGAGTCAGTCTTGACAGGTGTGATCTGACTTGTCCTAAATGGTGTAGAAACATCCTTACACTCTCTGATGGGTCAGCATGAGGCATGCTTACATGTAGGTGGCAAGAATAGAATCCCTATATTGAGGTTACAGATTCAGATTAAATGTCTGTTTTGACTGTGGAAGGACAGCCACATAATCTTTAGCACCCATGAATGAGACATTGTCACCTTTGTGTAACACTGCTGAATCCTTGTATCTGAAATTCTCTAAACTGCATTTTGCATATGTATATATAATATATGCATACGATAAGGAAAGACAAAGTTATAGATAACGGAAGAAATTGATTTCATTTGATATTCAGTGTCATTGTGTGAAGCACAATTTTTAGAATATATTTATATTCAGATATCACACCAAAATCAGTGTAGGATGCCATGACTGCTACAGAGATACGGGAAGAATTTTTATTCAAAATCATATCCCATATCTAGAATTTGGATTTGCAAACAATACTTAATTTTAAAGTGAATTGAACCAAAGTCTTGGCAGTAATTCCGTTGAAAGATTAGTAGTTCAAAATCCGTGTCTTAGTTTTTTGGCAGGCTTCCATTTCTGATGATATTTAACTGAAACTAGGCAATGCCTCATGATATAACTGATACAACACTCATAAAGTGTAGCAGAAACTATCCAGGTGGATAGTACAAATAAATCACAAAACTATACATTTTTTGCTGTATCTGTGTCATATCTGAATTTGTATCTGTTATAGTGCTTGCTTTTTAAAAGTGGAAAAAGACATTGTTGTCTTTGACTTGATGGATGTAATCACTCTCTGCATAGGTAAGGCAGAATTTTGACTTGACGGGCTACCAAGCTGGTCTGCCATGAAAATATTTAATGTCATCATTAAATCAAGCATATTATTATATTGGCCTATTCCACCACCTCCTCAAAATCAGCTACACTGGCGGTGAGAAGTGACCAAAAACAGGTCTTCTGCTGACCTTGTTTTCCCTGTGACATAGTTTTTATGCCCAGCCAGATTCATTCAATCACTCAAAACCAGCAGCATATCTGCAATGTCTTCTCATCTATCTACGGCTACAATTGTTATCTTTGGGTAAACAGCCAAAAGCTCTGTAGACTTTTTTCTGAGTCTGAAAATACATCCCAAATGTTCATTACAAAATGATTTTTTTTTTCCTTTGGAATAGCATTTTTTTTTTTGTTTGGAGAAATGTAATAGACTATTGAGCAAGACTTTGTATTGCTGTTTCTTCAGCCTTTTTCTCACTTTCCTGAGTGAAACTGGCTATTTCACTGTAGCCCATAAACATTGCAGGTTTCTATCCCACGAATGAAGCTAATTCCTCAATCCTGCTTAAGAAAAAAGTGAATCTCTGCCACAATATTTATACAAGTGACACACATAATGTCTCTAACAATGATGGTTTAAAATGCTAATTGCCTGTACTTTGAGTCCATCTCATTGTTTTTATTAAAGCACCCTGACTACTTTTTGCTAAGACATAACCATAGTTTGAGTTCTAATTGTTCAAAAAGTGAAGTGTATTAGACACGACATCTCCATACTAGAGTATTACTCCTATCTAACAGAAATTCTCTTATGAAAGCACCACAGAAGATGTTGCCAAGTAGTCATTATGATCAGAGATGAGAAAAAGTGTCTTAATGAAGGATTATATTGAAAGAAATATATCTGCATGTAAATTACTGTTACCCACAAGTCATGACTAAAGAGAGATTTTAATTAGAATGAAAACAATAATAGTGCATGTGAAGTGTGATAGCAGTTTAGGAGTTCCTGACAGGGACCAAGATTTCATGATGCTATTGAAATTAGTCACCGATTAAAATAATGTAACTTCACGACATTGTTTTGAACTAAGGTAAGAATATTCCACATAGGAAGGAAAGAAGGGCTGTTGGCATTTTAGAGTAGTATTTAAGCACATTTGAGGATTTTTTTTTTTCTTTAGTCATAATTTGCTGACAGTTATATATATGGGGAAACACTTTTGATGTTTGTACCATTGTGGATGCCGTTTGGACTTTACCTTTGCATTGGGCTTGCTCTATCCCACATTCAATTTAACTGGCATCCAAAGCAGTAATGAAGCTGTTACTCAGCAACTCATGAAAGTGTACTTTACGACGTGTTAAGATTTGATACAGTAGTAGTTCCAGGTGGATTTAATTTATTAATGCATAAGTTTATTAGCTGAAAATAAAACCTGAATCTTATTGTACAGCTAGATAAAATTCACGGCTAGGTTTTGATTCCATCTCACATTGAAGAGATGACAAGTTTTCTTGACTGATCTTTCTTCCTGAGTTTCGAAGAGTGAGTCTGACTCATTGTTTTCTTTTTTGAATTATACTGATTTATGATGTTGTTAAATCATTGATTATAAGTGTATTGTTAATTTTTGAGACTGACGAAGAGTCTAGCCTAGAGTGTCTGCCCAACTAGAATTAGTACTCTATCTTGGGCAATATTGCTCTGTGGTTACTTCTTTAGGATGTACAGTACTCTTTGTGTATGTCTTACCTACCAGATCGTAGATTGTATTTGTATCTCCTACTTTTCATTTAGAAATCTTTTACTCTTTACTCTTAGGCAGTTAATATACAAATACAAGATACTAATTTGTCTGTAATAAATTGTATAGTAGATATTAAAAAACAGTGTATTGTGGTATATACCCACAAGATGGCAGATTAGCATATGTGACCTTCAGCATTTGCTGAATTTTGTTTTTAGACATGAAGCCTTAATGTTTTATTGATGCCAGAAAGCCTCTGCCTGCCTCTTAAATGGGTATATGTTGGAAAGAGAGTAACGATAGGCAGAGTGAGCACCTCCACTTTGTGCAATGGTAAAAAGTCAAAATTGAATTAATAACATATCTGAGAGCACTGAACCACTCTTTGCATTCTTCCTAACTTCATCAAGACTGTCTTCTCTGCTAACCATTTGAAAGATACAATGTTTACTGTTTACAAATGATGTAGTAAAGGATGGAAAAACATCTAACCTAATCTTCTATGGCAAGGTGACCCGCTTAGTGGATCAGAGAAAGGCTATGGATGTTGTTTACCTGGATTTTGGTAAAGCCTTTGATAGCATTTTCCTGGAGAAACTGGCTGCTCATGGCTTGAACAGGCATACGCTTCGCTGGGTAAAAAACTGGGTGGATGGCCGGGCCCAAAGAGTGGTGGTGCATGGAGTTAAATCCCGTCGGTGGCCAGTCACAAGTGGTGTTCCTCAGTGATCAGTGTTGGGGCAGGTTCTGTTTCATATCTTTATCAATGATCTGGATGAGGGGATCGAGTGCACCCTCAGTCAGTTTGCAGGTGACACCCAGTCAGGCAGGAGTGTTGATCTGCTTGGGGGTAGGATGGCTCTACAGAGGGATCTGGACAGGCTGGACTGATGGGCTGAGGCCAGCTGTATGAGGTTCAACAAGGCCAAATGCTGCATCCTGCATTTGCGTCACAATAACCCCATGCAGCACTACAGGCTTGGGGAAGAGTGACTGGAAAGCTGCCTGGCAGAAAAGGACCTGGGGGTGTTGGTAGACAGCTGGCTGAACATGAACTGGCGCTGTGCCCAGTTGGCCAAGAAGGCCAACAGCATCCTGGCTTCTATCAGAAGCAGTGTGGCCAGCAGGACTACAGAAGTGATTGTCCCGCTGTACTCGGCACTGGTGAAGCTGTGCCTTGAATACTGTGTTCAGTTTTGGGCGCCTTACTACAGAAAGGCCTTGAGAACACAAGTCTTATGAGGAGCGGCTGAGGGAACTGAGGTTGTTTAGCCTGGACAAAGGAGGCTGAGGGGGGTGACCATATCACTCTCTACAAGTACCTGAAAGGAGGTTGTAGTGAGGTGGGTGTCGGTCTCTTGTCCCAAGTAACAAGTGATAGGACAAGAGGAAATGGCCTCAGGTTGCACCAGAGGAGGTTTAGACTGGATATAAGGAAAAATTTCTTCACAGAAAGCATTGTCAAGCATTGGAACGGGCTGCCCAAGGAAGTGGTTGAGTGACTATCCTTGGAGGTATTTAAAAGATGTAGTGCATAGGGACATGGTTTAGTGGTGGTCTCGGCGGGGTTAGGGTAATGGTTGGACTCAATGATCTTAAAGGTCTTTTCCAAACTAAATGGTTGTATGATCTTCCACACTGTCTACCACACTGAAAGAAGTTGTCCCCACAGTATTGGGAAAGCCAGCACATATGAATGGATCCATAGGAGCTGTCAGTGTCCAGTAGCTCTTCCCCATTTAGGGAAATAGAGATCCAATCCATTTCAGCAGCGCAACCTCTGGAAAAATCTACGTATGGTCTCTGATGGCAAATCTAAACCACAAGACAGAGAATTCTGCAGCTTGCCTTTTAGTCCTCACCCTCCAGTCACCCATTTCAGGAAACCTGTTGAACACTGAAAATCCCTACCAGTCTGCATTTCTTTCCTGGGGAAACTCAGTGTGCTGGGAAGAGAAGAGAGATACTAACTGTGTCTTGCCCAGTGTAAGGCCACGCTAAGGTAGGGGCATGCACCCGCATCTTGAGAGCTGTAAGGTGCTGCCTAATTCCACAACATATGCATCGCCTGAGGGATAGACTAGATATATGGGATAAGAAGTAGGACTTCCACTGCTCCCGTTCTGTTTAGGCTGTCTGCTGTCTGTGCCGGGATGCATTTCACCTGCTTATTTCATTATTTTTGCTGTTTACTACTTCCCTTCACTGAGTGGTACCATGACAGTAGTTTAGCCAGTTTCTCTGTGACTTTTGGTCAGCTGATGTTTAGAGTCTGATAAACTGGCAAAATGCTGCAAGCTGGACACTGTTAACTGCAGGCAAACAGTATATAATAACCTGTGTGCATTTCCCCTGGAATAAAAGCAATGTGTAGTAACAATTGCAGCCCCTTGTAAAATCTGTTTGTGTAATGCCTGCATTTTAGTCTTTTGGACATAAAGCATCCCTTTTATAATTTTATGCTCAAAATTGCATTTTGAAGAATGTGAAACTTGTCCATTCATGTAAATTTTCAAGCTACTGTTTTATTGATTCATTTCCATAAGCCTTTATTAATAAATCTGGAACTTCAGATTTTCTACTTTGAAAACTGTTTTCATTTTCTTTTGGTTTCTGTTAGGATCAGGTTATTTGGAAATGTGCTGTATGCATTCAGCAGCAGGAAAACAAAGCTTTGTATTCTGGCTCATCGCCTCCATTGCAGGGGCAGACAGGTGGTGATGTCCTGTCACCATGACTACATACAGCCCTTAGGGAGGGCTCTTGTAAGATGATAGTAATTCCTGAATGGGGGGAAGGGCATCAAGATACACTCCTTCTAGCTGTGGGGTTTTTTGTATGGGTTCCACTTGATTACACGCCTACCCTGTCGCATACATGTGTGCTCGCCGAAATGCAGGAATCTGAAAGAATACGTCACTGCAGACAGAGCGACAACAGCTGCTCACATTTACCATTTACAGTCTTTACATGGATTGGAAAGGCAAAAGGATGATTACAGTCAGACTGCCTGAGCTTCTGCATTATATTGACTATAGATTTTCCCAGAGTTAGGCATTTCGGGTATACCTGTGCTGAGATGAAAGCAGGTTAATATGGCAGTGGTTTAGGGCATTGGTGGTTTAGGTCTGAATGGGAAGGGAGGGGGCTGTGGCTGTGACAACATCTAGTAACAGAAAGTAGACGTGCTGTGGTGGAAAATGTTAATGAGAGTAAATGGAAAAGGTCCTCCAGCTCTGTCTTCCTTCAGTATGTCCCAGCAATTTTGGTAAGTAGAATTAAGAAGCTGGACTGTGTCTAGCACACACCAACCAGCAGCTTTTGCTTGTGAAAGAGGTCTAATAGCATTTTCAGTGATTAAATGTGGTTTGACCTTGTTGATGCTGTAGCTGAAAAATGGGATTGCATCATCTTTGGCTTTGGATTTGAGTGACTCAAAAAATGCCACCTAATGAATTGCCAGTGTTTTCCCTCTATATGCTTTTCTGTGGCCTGACCTGGCATGGCCTTGTTTAAACTTCTGAGATTTGCCAAGACCGCAGCTGTAGTTGGTGTTGCTCCAGGATACTTGTCATTTGAATTCCGCTCCTCCTTTGCAGCAGCACAGGTAAACATCTCTGCTAGAGGAGGAACTAATGTGTTTGAGTAAGGAGAGAAAAACTTGAGAGGGGTGTAAGAGAGTTAAGTAACAAGAACTGAAAAATAGTAAAGGACTTGAAGGGGCAGAACAAGCTAAACGAAAGCGGGCCTTGTGGTTCAGGAGGGATTTTATTGTTGTTTACATGCCTGAAATTTTACTTGAAGGACCATGCAGCTGTTCTACATACAATACCTGGTGATGATGAGTTGTGGAAAAGAGTTTGTGATGTTACAAATATTATTCAGTGTTGGAATTTTCAGCCTAAAGTTCAGCTGGGAACGCTGTACACAGACAACAGGACAGTCTGCCTGACTCAAATTTAATGTGAGCTGACAGAAAGGAGGAGAGTATAGTGCACAGGGAGAAAGAGGATGGGAAGAAACCCTGCCTTTTTAAAGGGGGAATTAATTGGAGAGAATTGGCGAAATGGAAGAAGAGGCTTCAGCTAGTACTTCCATGAAGTGTGCAAGTCTCAGTGCTGAGTGAATGAGAGTTAACACCTGGATCTGTTTCCCAAGGGAAGAGACTGCATGTTTTCAGTGTGGTGGAGGAGTGCAGGAGCAGTGGTGAGCTGCAGAGAGCGATGATTGGTCTCCTTTGTACTTCAGATGCAGCAGTTCCTTCAGTCTGCTGTTTGCTCCTAATGATTCAGGAACAGAGAGAAGCAGTGACCTAGAAAATACAGAAGTATCATTTTACTGTAAAATATTTACAGTCTCTAGCTTCAGCTAGACAAATTCTGCAGAACGATGAGTTGGGAGCGGCCATATTAGTAAACTGCATTGTCTTCCAAAATTGTCAGTTACATATTTTAATCTGAAGTACAACCAGGAGCGTTCTTGTACATACATACAATCTGTAAAACAGAAGAATGGTTAGTACCAGAAATACAGGCTTGCAAAATCACTTTGAAAATTTATTAGCCCAGCAATCAAATTGCCCTGCCTGCTCAATTGGCAATTAAATAGCATAAATCACCTAGCTAAAAAACATTGCTTGTTCTGGGCAAGTATTCTGAGACTAGTAAAACATTGTGGGGGCTTTGTATTTGAGTTGCCTACTAAGTTTTAGGACTTGTTCTTGCATGTCAATCATGAAGACATACAAGTTGTCAACATCAGAGTTTTGATGAACTCAGATCACAGTATGCAAAAGGCTATAATTGTGCTGGGTCTGGGAATTGAGAATTCCCCTATAAGGCTGTTCACTGGAGGCAAAGTACCCATTAAGGCTCTTTACACTCAGTATATATTTCCACGTATATGGCCAGCAAGTGGGATGTTGCTTCATGTCCCCATTTGGAACTCTTTAAATTCTTCTGCTGTGTATCAGAAACCTGGAGGGCGTGGGCAGAGGGTGCAGGTAATTTAAATACCACTGATGCCTTTCCGCATTTCCTATTGCACAACTTGGATGAACCAGATAATTGTTCTCATTTTTTGGAAGAAAAGAAAAAAAAAAAAGTAAGTGTGCTAAATGGAGCAGTTGCACGTTTTTATATCTAAAACATATAATTAAAAATGTGCGTGTAAATTAAGAATATAAAAATATAGTCTCTGGGTGAAAATGCTGCATTATGAAACAAAGATAACAGTAAAATAAAAATCATTGCTTGTCCTCATTTCTCCACGAAGTCTGCAACACATGAATTAAGGATGTGCCTGGTGCAGATGGGAGATGTTAGTAACATCCTTTCTACACAGCGCACATTCATGGAAGTAGCATATGCTCTGCCAGTTTTGTCCCTTGTCACTTTCAGAGTTTGAAAAGAATGTGCTGTTCCCTGGTGCCTGGAGTTGCAGTAGCAAAATCCCATCCAAAGAATAAATGATACCTATGATGTGTCCCACATGTTAGGATCTGACTATGCCAATTAAAGCTACCATCTCTTTTTTCTTCTGTATCTTTTTGTGCTTATGTATTTTATTTAATGTCTCTTAGTTGAGAGAGAGAATTTATACAGCTTTCCCGTGGAATACCTTCACATGCTTCTCAGATCTTTCTCTGCTTATTTACATGAAGAGGTAGGATAAGGCCTTTGGTGTTCAGTAGAGACAAAAAGCTGTTATTTTTTTCTAGGTCAATCAATTTCCTTCCTTAGATCAGAGCTGGGATCTCTAAAGTGTATACCAGAACTGAGCTTCCTGTAGAGTCGTAAAATTAGACCCATCACTGTCATCCCCTGTAATAGCAACAAGAGAAAAAATGTGAAAAAGTGTAAATTTTTGTGGCTGTTGAACTCAGTCAATCAGTTCCAGTTCTCTGGGAAAGCAACTCATAATACAACCGCTTACAGTGTTTGTATGGCATGATTAAAAAACCTGTGTATGTTATATCTTTGAATATATATGGCATGTTGTTAAACTGCTTCTTTTGGTTTGCTGAATTTGATATCACTGCATTAGACTGAGGGGAAAAAATGGCATGACCCACTTTGATTTACGATGGCCGATTTCACTCATTAAGAGTGTACTTTGCTTGTACTTTGCTGGTGGCACATACCTGGGGCTATGCCTTCTGAAAGCAAACCTGACATTTCTACATTAGGAGGCTGGTCGGGCAGAGTGTTTGTGATCTATGTACAGGCTATAAGGGTTTTAGAATAAAGAGTAAATAGCCCTCTGATACTGAAATTCTCATGAGAGGCTTATAGCTTTATAAAAAAAAAAAACCAAACAAAACACAATGCCATGCAAGGTCTGGTAAATGCTTTTTGTATTTTTATACGTGTTTCCTATAAGAACAAAGAATACCTTTTAGGGCTGATACCGTTTTTCCCCTTACCCCTTAATGTAGGTTATGAGAAAAAACATTAAATGGCTCTTATTATACAGGAAATGTACTTGAAGTGTAGAATGCTTGGGAATGGATGCCTGCTTTACTGCTATAAATTGTTCATGATATGTCTTTTCTTATATGCATCAAACATAGCACTTGCTGCAGAGATGCATGTGATTTGTCTTCTCTTGAGAGATGGTAATTGGCTTCAGTTTACTTAGGCTACTGCAGTACAATTTATTTTCTTAGCTTAGCTGAGGCTCATGTTGCAGCATGTTTTCTTCTACAAGAGTGAAGTATTTAATTTGTAAAGTGGTGGAGAGTATGCGTTGCATTACAGAGACAAAGCACATCCCTGCTCT
The DNA here is from genome assembly GCF_000708025.1 of Charadrius vociferus. Classification (NCBI taxonomy): domain Eukaryota; kingdom Metazoa; phylum Chordata; class Aves; order Charadriiformes; family Charadriidae; genus Charadrius; species Charadrius vociferus. Next base: position 5,386,820 of record NW_009646928.1, on the reverse strand, counting down.
GCGGTGTTTAGTGGAAACAGATCAAAGCATTCCATCATCCCCCTTTACCTTATCCTGTCTTGTTATTAAATTGCACATGAACTAATAATGATCTTTTAGAAAACATCCATTGTAAGTAGCTCAGTAATTTGAACACGAGTAATGAACTGTGGTTACTATTTGCTTTGTCTATATATAATGAATTATTTCTGTGGTTTTCAGTCTCAGTCACATGGTGTTATTTCTCTGTTCTGAGTCTTATCTCTGTCTGCATAACCAGACATTCTTCAAACAGGCAACAAATAGAAAATAATGAAAACTTATTTTAAGTATTAGGCTTTGCTGTTAGTTCAGTGATCTTTTTTCCTGCTTGAATTTCTTTATGGTTTTTCAAATTCACCTATCTAGATGAAGAACTAAAGAGATGAGTATAAAAATCACAACAAATGGCACTTTAAGAAAGTTAAGCTCTTCAATGTAAAAATATTCACACAATCGTAACAACTCACGTAGCCATAATAATGATGTAACATATAAGTCATACACTGGAGATGACCCCTCTGAGTGAGGGCTTTCTTGGTTTTATTAATTCCCATCATAATTTTACCTTTTAAACGATTGACTTTTTTTTTTTTACACCAATAAAGTACAAAATGTGATTCATAATGGACTAAGAAGTGCTGAGTACTCACAGCTTCCTTTAATGGATTAATGAATTACACAGCAAATACATGTGACTACTGGGGATCCTAACTTGCCATAATGGCAGTCGTGCTTATTGTTATTGTGGCCAGTCTGCTCCTTCTTGGAGGAAATGGGTTGTTTTTTGCCATCTCACACTGAGTTTGCCACTTTTGGTAATATTATTTCAGTGCTGAATTAGCTTCAGTTAATTCTGCAATCTCATTACTCTTTTATGACTGTGCACATGTTAGTACTGCTGCATTAGCTCATGTGAGGCACTAGGACTTATGGGAACACTTGCTTGGGAACAGCATTAAGCTGTGCTGCCCTATGAATTAATTTGCAATGTACTGAAAAAGAATATGTCTCCTTTCTGGGCATCCATGTGGAAATTTTTTAATCTAAAAACTCATTAAATAAAAGCAGCGAGTAATGAACTTACACTGCGAGAGTGACCTAGCTCTACTGTCAGCATTACTAATACTCTCGCTTTGGCAATACGTGACAGATAAGAGGTTTAATACATAGTGGAAGGTATTTTATCTGTGGCTGGACACATTGAAAATTCACCTGGTCGTGGACATGGATCAGTATAGTCATACAAAAAAGATTTTAGTAGCCAGTAAGGGGTCCCTCTTTGCCAACTGGGAACTGTGGAAAGAGACTACACACACAATGTGGTAGGAATATAAAGCCATGCTTGACTGGGATAACCATCACTGCTGGCTTGCCTAGTACCATGCAGGGAGTTCTTTCAAGTGGCATTTCTCTTCACATAATCTGGAAGCATAGGAAAGGAGTGTATAATGTGAGATTTAAATTATACAAACTCTATTGATTTCTGTAGATAGGTAGAAGGGAAGAGGAAGTTAACGGAAGCGGCAACTGGTAATTAGGAGGACATATGTGTCCTCAAAGCAGTGAGCCT
>NW_009646928.1:5345501-5385202 GCF_000708025.1 Charadrius vociferus | reverse complement strand
ACATATGCTGTTTGGTAATGAAGCTGGGTACAGTAATCTTACTTTCACAGAGTGCTGTAAGAGACTTCAGGTTCCTGAAAATTGATGATGAACTGTCATTCCTCATCAGAACACTTGTCAGCCTGTTCACAGAGCAGAAGTTCTGCAGATTTTCGGTGCTGCTTTGAACAGGTAATATGAATAGGTATGAGTAAAATGCAATTGTCAGATGTGAAGTCAGGGACCAAAGAAGCAGAACAGCTCCAAAAATCTCTGGAAGTAAATTGAATCATTTATGAGGTTAGATAAGGTACTCAGAGGAGTGGTGGAATAAATAATGTACATAACTGACTTCAAGGATTTACATATTGACATTAACACAATGTGATTAGAGGATTCTCTAATTTGGGCCTAGAGGCCAGGTACTAGTAAGGATGCCCACACAACTGTGGAAGGCCATGTCTTGAGCTTTAATCCTGTATTCTAAGAGGGCCAGGGACCAGCTTCAGGAACTAATAGTATGAGCAGGCTAGACAGTTCTGTGTGTTCTTGGGAAGGTGTTTTTTTCTGGTGACAGTAAAGCCATTCCTGTAAGCAAATATGGCTTCCCTATTGCATGGTATACCAGCTCAGAGACTGTGCTGCAGCAATTGCTGATGCTCATGACTTTAGGGATTTTAATAGATTGTAGCGTTAGAATATTCCATCAGCTATTTCATAGCTATCCAAGCAATTTAATATTTGGCCAAAATATGGCTAATGTGGCATAATACCCACAGATGAAAAAAACACTGAAAACATAATGGTGAGCAAACTCCAGGAATATTCTACTTACTGCTACTTTTGGAATATATAATATTTTAAATTCAGTAAAATAATACTGGTTTTCAGTGTACTATAACTTTCTGCCCCTGAACAACGTGAAGACATCCATTATAAGTAAAAAATTTTACTGTGTAACATCTGGATATTATGATTATGAACACTACTTAACACAGCTGAGTTTCAGTACAGTCCCTGTCTTGTGAGATCAAATGAAATGGTATTTATTACTTTTGAGAATTACTGGGTTAAAAAGAATCACTGTACAATTAAAAACAACTGTCTGTTTGCAATGAGCACTTTGGCTGGATGTTATACTAGACCAACTTTATTGGAGAGTTTGTTTGCACATTTAGGACTTGCAAAGTGTGGGCAGCTTTGGTAGCAGCAATGTGGCAAACTAAAACAGTACCTTAGGTACTGAGCAGTGCCTTTATGGTTCAGAAGAGCTCTTAGGGTTGGCAGAAAGGCTGTTGGGGCAGAATATGTAGATGTCCTGTGTTATCCCTAGACAGTATGCTGGTGACAAAGAAGTAGAAATCAATGGGGTGTGGCCAAAATTCTCAGATTTTTTTAAAAATTGGTTTACATAAAAAAAGTTAAAATGTGAAGAATATTTAGCTTTAGTGGTAAAATAAGCATTCTTTATTTGTACCAATGCCAGTTTGTATCTTGTTTTCACCAACAGAAGGAAAGAGACAAAGAAAAATAAATACAATAAAAAATGAAATCTTTATTTTTTGGCTCATTTGTAATATTGTTTACGTTGTTTATGATAATAACAATTTCCTGCATGCATTTCACCAACACATTACAAGTCAAAAGCATTTGTAAAAGAAAAATTCTACATTTAATGTCAGCTTGTGTATGAAACACAAAATGTCCTGATGTTCTTGATTTTACAAATGTGCCATTTTGTTCTTGGGAAATATTGTGGATCCTATTTGTACAAGTCTAGTGCAGTGTGATCCAAAAAGAATAAGAACAGGCTATGTAAACAGACACTGCAAGATAGCAAGGATTTTATGAACAATGAGACTATCTTGGAACTCCTGATGCAAACAGCGCTAGAAATTCGCACATTCCCCTAATACTTGCCTTGCTATGTCCCGTTACCCGATATAACTATTTGGAAACAAGCTGGGTTCCAGATTTACACAATTTACTTCACATTGAAATATATGCAAATATAATATTAAAACAAGATAGTCTACAAATACTCACTTTTTTCCTCATAGTGTGATGATGCCAGCTTGAAATTACCGTGGTTAGAAAGTAAGCCAAGTGAACGAGGAAAGAAATATAAGAAACAGTGATCTAAACTCGAAGACGCTTTTCTTATATACAAAAATGTTGCCAAATGGTATTTCTTTACATTATTTATATATGCTAACCACATTTTCAACAGGTTAAACAGTTTGCAATATGGCCTGTACAGTCTGATTCTACACCATATAGTAGCCACTTTAAACTTAAAATGCAAAACTAAAGAAGCTCATAAATAGCTGCAAACTATTGCTTAATGATTTGAAAGAATGAGGTCTGGTTGGACAATTTGGTTCACTTCAGCACTGACTTCCTATAGTGGAGACTGTGGACAGTGGAAGGAGCAAGATACAGCAGCAAAAGCATTGACATGCATCAGTGATACTCTCCAAACTATCTATAATGACATAGAATATAACATGTCCTGTTGAGCTCTTGCAGATTACCTATACTGGGGTACATATCTGATGCAATTCAATGTGGCAAAGCCATTTAATTCTATGCTTAAATATGCATGGCAGTATACCATTAATATTAACATGGAAAAAGGTATTTTATTCATTCATTGGATGTTGGCAATAATGAAAGAAAACAGTAACTAAAGAACAGTCTAGGAAAAAATTTGGGCTATTCAAAAAAACCCCAAAACCAAAAGAACTTGCAGGTATATTTTGGTGAAGCTATTTTTCCAGTGCAGAAACCGCACAATATTTTTTAAGCTGTGAATATTTTAACAAAAACAAGAACTTGTTCATGTTTAATGATTTTCATAAAAATAAGCCATTGCAGATTCCTGTAAATTAGAAGAGACTTTCCAGGCACATTAATCTGGATGCAGCCGTACATGTAGTTAGAATACCTCAAATTTAAGAGCAACCCTGAAACATGGAAAGTCCTAAAATCTTTAGTTTTGTGCAATGTCATATTTTTATTTACGCATGATTGACAAGTGCAGCATGCCTATGCAAATCACTTCTATCTGTACATTATAGAGAATCTGAGAGTAGAACACCTGGTCCTCATACCTCTTTCCCCAACATAAAACCTATTACAAAAATAGTCACATATAATAGTAAACAACTTGTGAATTAAAAAAATGATAAATACACTAATACTAATTTTGTAAAAATATGACAAATGTAGCAGTTGCATTACAAACAGTGAAGAGAAATATTGTTCTATGTGTTTTGCAGTATGTGAAACACAAAAAAGTATCGCTTTGCACGCATTTCATGCTCCATGTTTGCTGTGGAGCCACTTTTTCCCTCATTCTTAGCAGTGTCAGCTGTAGTGAAAACAGTAACGCCTTCTCAAGTTTGTTACCCTGATTTGCAGAGTCACACTTTGATGATGAAGGTTCACTGTTTTGTTATAGGCACTGACCTTAAGTATATATATAATGTATATATACGCACACACACGCACGCGCGCACACACACATGTGTATATGTGTAAAAACTGTCGGTTTGGCATAAACCTCCTGCAGGAGTCCAGTTGATGCTTCATTCTCAAAGACTGTAAACAAGTTGTCCAACAAGCAAAATTCTTAGATCTTCATTTTTTATTTTCCCTGACATCTTTACCTTTGTAGTTCTTTTCTGCTTTATCTTTTTCATATTTTTCTTTGTCTGGCTTTGTTACACTGTCATAAGAAGGTGGGGAAGTTGTAGAGGAACTCTCATCCGTTTTTTCTGGAGTGGAGTTCCCATTTAGTTTATCAATAATTATCTCTTTTATAACGGGTCCATCTCCTTCTTTGTTTTTATTTTTGTTATATATACTAGACACCTTTTTAACTTTTTGCCTTAGAAGGTAATGCCTGTAAGCGCGCTGAATAATGACAGCAGATACTTCCTCCTGTTTCCGTTTTAATGTGGTTGTAATTGGTTCATAGGAAACTTTTGAAGGATTGGCTGCCATAAAACGATCTTCCATCTGTATTCTGAGGGCGTCCATCTCCCCACTTTCCCCCAACACACGCTTTGTGAAAGCAAACAAGATGTCAAGGCAGTGAATTCTGTCGCCGCTTACCATGGGCAGATCCATTGCAATAAGCTGGACTTTGTTTGGTTTTGCTATAAGAAGAGGAGGATCTAACGAAGCTGCAAAATCCGATAGCTTACTGTACTCTATGAATTGTGTTGCATCAGGATCAAACTTCTCCCAGACTTCGTAGAACATCTCAAAGTCATCCTCACTCAAGGGTTCAGCGCTTTCTTCAGTAGCAACACTGAAGATCTCAAAAATCACAGCAATGTACATGTTCACCACTACCAGAAATGATATGATAATGTAGCTGACAAAGAAGAAAATCCCAACAGAAGGGTTGCCGCAGTCGCCTTTCACAGAGCTCCCCGGATGATCTTTATGGGGGTCACAGTCTGGCTCCCCACTGTTAAGAATTGGGGCTAGCAGACCATCCCAGCCAGCAGATGTGGTGATTTGAAATAGGCAGATCATGCTGTTGCCAAATGTTTCAAAGTTGAACATATCATCAATCCCAACTTCCCTCTTAACATAGGCAAAGTTGGACATGCCAAATATCGCATAGATAAACATGACCAGGAACAGCAGCAGACCAATGTTGAACAAAGCAGGAAGAGACATCATCAAAGCAAAAAGCAGAGTGCGGATTCCCTTCGCGCCTTTAATGAGACGCAGGATTCGACCAATTCTGGCAAGTCGGATCACTCTGAATAGCGTAGGGGATACAAAATATTTCTCAATCATCTCAGCTAAGAACATACCTAAAGAATAAAAAGCGAATATTTAAAATATAATTTTAGATTTATTCATTTGTTACCTATAGAAAGATTGACTTATTCCTATCTCCAAAACAATCAGTGTAGGGAGTCTATGTTATAGCATAAATTCATACAAGTTATTACGTTTTCTTGAAAGATATTATTAAGGTGAAAGCACCTTCCTTATGTTGAAATGCTATCTAGGAGAAGGGAAATAAGTAAAAGAAAGAAGACTGTTTCTGGCAAGGTACCTAATGTCTGTCTAAGCTTTCAGTTATTCCTAAAGCCTCCTGGAAAGAGAAGTTTCTGTCTTAGATTTAATTAGTTCTTGAAGCTGAGCCTGTTACCACTGTCTTTTATGAAGGACTATATTGGCCTAATTTCTGCAAATTAGAGATTTTTTTTACCTGATGATCTACACTGTATCAGCACAGCCTCTCTCAGGTGTATTACTCTTTAAGGCTTAGGTTTTGTCACACAACCAATTTGCACCTTGGAGAATCATTAGCTTTTAGTCGACAGAAATCTAAATATTCACCAAGACCTCAGTTAGCAAAAGCAATTAAAAATCTCACCCCCTTCATATACTTTTCACTTTTAGTACTGAAAGCAAATTTATGGTTAGTTTGCATATACTACTAAACATTCCTCTTTGTATTTGTACATGTTAATCTAATGTGCCGAATAGTTCCTTTATGTCTTTTGATGTGGAAGATGACAGTGAATCTAATGGGAGAGATAAAAATCTTATATGCAACATTTCATATATTGTATGCTATAAAGTATGAAGATCTGAATCAGTATGTAAGTCATATAGGAAACAGAAAATTTCATATTCAGTATCATAACATTCTTGAAACAAATGTTCCCTTTTCCTGCCACTAGTTCTTTCTTGAAAGGAAATTGCTCTTACCTACTATGGAGAGAATCACAACCACAAAATCAAAAATATTCCAGCCTATAGTGAAGTAGTAATGGCGAAGTGAAATCAATTTCAGGACACATTCTCCAGTGAAAAGGATAATGAACACCAGGTTAATCCGGGATAAAATTGTTTCCATTTCTTTACTCTGGTCATCTGTTTCTACCATCATTGTGACCATGTTAAGGCAGATGAGTATCATGATGCTGATGTCAAATACTTGTTTGGTTACAAAATCAAAGACCATGCCTTGGAATTTGTTCTGCAAAACAAAGATGGAATACAGCATATACTCTGAAAATATTTGTCTTTACAAAAAGGGAAAGTCCCTGCAAGATTTAGGAGTGCAGAGCAAGACCCATTCGCAATACATCTGTTAGTATACACCAAACCCATGGCGGTTTGTGTCTCATCCAGGTAGAGCGGATCAAGAAGTGTACCACTGTTGGCTGTAGGGACGGGAAAGGAGAAAATGCAAAAATAATAGTAATAATGTTGTCAATTTATATTATTGGTGTTAAAAAGGTGTTATAACTTGATACCCAGCAAGAGTACCAGCCAAATAGAAACTCATTTTCTTATCTTTATTATTAGATGGTTTTAGAATACTAACCCCCGGAGATGTCTGTCTCTTCCTTAAACTAATTGTGCTTGGTGAGATCGTTGGACCAATGAAGTTGCATGTCTCAAAGACACCATGACTGCAATATCCTAGCTTTCCTTTAATACTTAGCTAAATGTTTATTGCCATGTGTTTCTCCTTAGTTGCATAAGGTGCAACAAGTATTTTATTTTTTCCAAACACTGTAGGAGTTCAGTAAATAATAGAGTAGTTTCTTATCTTAGAGACAAATTTATCCTAGTTTATGCTTTACTCCCTGGGGCGTTCTTTTATTCTGTAAGATTATCTACATCAGTCTTTCTCTTTCACATTAGTTGACCACTGCCCCCTTCTGTCTTCAGCAGCAAGGGCCACTGCATCCCCATTTCCTACAAATTCTCTGGGAGGAGAAAAAACAGAAAATGATCTGATAATGATCTGATCAACTGTACTTTTCTAGGACTTAGGTGGGGATTTATGACATTTATCACATTAAACATTAAATCCTATAGTTCATACTTTAGAGAGTATATTTTTAAATGAAACATGAACACTCCAGTCTGCTGAATTAAAAAAAAAAGGTGGTAAATTCTACCCTTACAAGAAAATAATGGAAAAAATATTCTCTTTCCAGACATATAACTTTCTCTTGTTGGCTAAAATCATATTCCCAAATGAGTATTTAATATTAGGAATATGAAAATCAAATCACTCTTACCACTGGCCTTGGTATAGGTTTCTGTGGCTTTTTGGATCCCAGTTTTTTCATTGCATTGTAATATTTCTTCTGTTCTTCTGTCATAAATATATCCTGACCTCCAAAGTAAAGAAACAATATCAAAACTAATTACTATCATGTCCACACATACCACATTTAACTACAGTATGTCTCTCTGTAATACAGTATTCCATTTACATTTGATATATATAACAAAAGTGATTTTTTTTCAGGTATTTACAGTGTGGATGCTCATGTGCATTCCTAACACACAAAACCCCTCCTTACTGGTGCCTTGTCAGGCTGACAGTTGAGTTTTTCCAGTGTCTTCATGCTCACTTTTGCTGACATGGCTAAAATGTTTCTTACTACACCGATGCTATTAAATAACTTGCTGATTGGGATATATATAGTGCATAAGAGCCTGACTGGTGCCTCACATGTCCTAAATTCCACATAGACTTTTAGGATTACAGCTAGCCAGGTCTAAAAGTGGGGTAACTTTGAGGCACAAGTTCTGTCAAGGCAGAGTATTTGGGTCCAAGCTGAGGGTTTTAATGACAGCAAAAAAATCAGCTTTGATATAAACTTAAGAAAAGTAATCCACATCATGCCATAGCAAATTATTAATTAAAACACCACTGGAACCTTGACTAACTCAAATTAGCCTTTGTTTGCAGATGCAAATGCTGCCAGTCAGATGCGCAACTGACTGACGGGATTTCAGTTTAAAGTAAATTGTTCTTATTGATGAGTCTGAACTAAGTCAGATGGAAACACAATGTCAAAGTCACTGTCTGCTAAACTGGATATGGCAGCCCAAACTATGGTATAATTCATAGAAACTGAGGAAGTAGCCCCAGATGTGTTTATGGCTCTTTTAAGAAGCTAAAGAATATTTTCAACAAGGAAAGATTTCTGTAGTTCACAACTGACTTTGCCGTAGATTCTGTTTGCTACTGCTGCTATTTATTTGGTGATCGGATAAAACCACATCATATGAAACTGCTTTTTTACAGCATACAAACATTTAGAATGATCCTGAGGTTCTAGTTCTTTTTGGCAGTTGAAGGCTAAGAATTGTTAGGCTTAAAAATATTTTAAATGTGATTACTTGTATTTTTAGAATTTAAAAGCTATTTTAAATAAAACTATATGCATTATCAATATCATTATTTTAAACATACTTTTATGTCAAATGTATACAGAAAAAATACGCTTCCTTTTATACCTTTCCTTTATTATTGCTAATAAATTATGGACTGTATATGTGTCTAAAAAGTTCATCTTGTTTCTCAGAAAAGTGTTAGAGAAACACAGCTCTTTTGTACACATTTTTACTTGTATCTTTAAGCCTGTTCGTGTGAGGTCTCTTGGACTTACTGTTAACCTACTGTTTAATCAGTTTGCAGAACCATTATCTATTTCATGAACACGATGCCATATTTTATCTTCATTAAGTGTCAAATGTTTATAAGATTAATTAAAATTAATTCATCTTAATTCTTTAGTTAATTAAAAAAGAAACTCTTCTATGGCAAATAATATTACATCTTATCAAAATAATAATGCGCATTCCCTTTTTACGTCTTCATTTTAACTCTTGCACAATTTGCAAATTATTATGAACCCACTCATGATTTGTCCCCCTTTGCTTGTCAAAATACCAAAATGCAAAGGTCAAAATCACATCCACAGATTTAACACAGATTATATTTTAAAAAGAGACATTTTTATTCAAGGACTTGAAATAACATTCTGTTTTTATTAGCTTTACAGAAATAAGTTATTTATCGCACTATGTACGCATTTAGAATACTTATCTTCTTTTTTTGTTGGTTGAAGTTGTCTATAATGACACCGATAAAAAGGTTCAAGGTAAAGAATGATCCAAATATGATAAAGATGACAAAATAAAGATACATATACAAGTTGTCCTCATACTTAGGTTGATCTTCTACCTACAAAATATTACAAATATTATTACCCATGAGAATACTAGATGTAAAAAACAATATATAATTTATGAATAGTTACATAGTATCTGAGCTAGAAAAGGTATAAACTGCTCTCAGTTATTAAAAAAACCCAACATGTCCATTACAATCAATGTTTGGAGAACTGGAAGCTGACAGAATGATTACTCATATGGAATTTCAAAGTAAATGGGCACACAGATATGTTTATGTATGTACATCTACACGAAGTTCCTCATATAGAAGGAAGAAGCAATGTAGGATTGAGAGCAGTCATTAGTACTTAAAATTTTAACAGCAGAAATCTAAATATTTTATGTTGCGTTCGGTATATTTTCATCCAAAAGAATCAATCAATTTTACTATCGCCTAAATGTCCCTGGAACTCTTTTGGTCTTACATGAGTGGTCTTACGTCCAGCTAAGAACTGATGCTTTCAATAAATTTCCAGTAAGTATATGTTTTGTGAAATCCATTAAATTCAGGCAAATTTCTCCAGGGGATTTTTGTATTGTTTTGATTCTTTAGGATTCCACATCTCTATGTCTGCCCCTCTACAGCACAATGTGCTAGAGTGTAGAAATGCTGAAGTTAATGAAACAGGATATATTACTCTGGGAGACAATTATCACTGTGTGATGATGGATATCACTAATGTGACTATAACCTAGGTTGTATAGAACTAATTCAGGCATCTGTGTTGCACTTTTTTGTTCAAGGTAAACATAGTTTTAGTTTTGTAGCCAAGATAAAATTCTAATCTCTAGAAAATTTAACAGATTATATTCAATCTTAAAATCTAATTGCACTGAAATAGCTAGATAACAAAAGCGTTCAACCTAAAGAAACAATGAAATGTATGGTTACAAATTATAAAACAAGATTAATATATTCAATATGTAATCATTACATTATGTAATCTTAAATTAATTCATACTCGTGATTGCCAAAGGAAGTGGTTAAAAAAAGCTCTTCTTTGTTTCTTCATTAAGATTAGGTTTTCAAAAAGTCCAGTTAAGTTAATTTAACTTATTTGTCTAAACAGCAGGAAGTGGAATTAATTCTTTCCACTACAAATTCTAAGATTCATGATGTTACATAAAAGTTACTTTCTACCCTAAATGTATCTGGAAAAGTATATGTTGTTGCTGTTTATAATTTTAATGTTATTGTATGTACACCTGTTTAAATTCTATACTCTATAAGTACATCAGAATATAACCAACAGATGATCTTTGAAAGCCTTACACTTACATCTCGTGAATCAACAGCAGCATACATAATATCCATCCATCCTTTGAAAGTAGCCTAGAAATAAAATACAGTTCTTTATCTTCCCTATAAAAATTCATATTGTGGAAAATAACTAGGTCAAAGCATTCGGACCTTACCTTTTCATAAAATAATCTCTAAATTTATAAACCACATATAATAACACAGGCATAAAAAAAATTTTCATAGTACTACTACTTTTTTTGTGAAATTATTTTTAGTTATTCCAAAGGCATTAAAAAGCAGGCTCTGAAGGTCTCAGCAAGAGCACAGTGTATTTGGAGCTGCAGATGCTTCCTTTGCAGATGCAGAATGGAAGACTCAGATAGACATTAATGCTGGAGATGTTCAGGTAGAATCTACTAGAATCGCTCATGGTGACAGCCATTTTATCAAGTTTACAGCATGCACTGATGGAGGCAGCGATACAACTTCTGCATAGATACCAACATGTGTCTGACTGTTTTTGGTATGGCTAAACTGCCATGGTATCCTTAGAAATGCTTTAATCCCACATAACTAAGATGAATAGACTCTGTTTGTAAGCAAAATATACATTGGTTCTTGAGGGATAAGATTTACAGAAGACCAAAAAGTGAACTGTGAAAGAGTGCCTCCTCATTAGCCAAGGTTTCCAAGCTTATTCACAATAAAGAAAAAAAGAGCTAAAAAGTCTATGAAATGAACAGATAAAGATCATCTCAGAAGATTCAGGAGAGGAACCATCCCAAGGAGTATATTTGCATCTGTGCTCTCTGCTACTTTGGTACAGCTGCTAGTTTTCACAGGAGAAAACTTGCACTCTGGGAGTATTCATGTCCTCCTGAATCTTGCAGTGCAATACAAATTTACTAAGAAGGTGTGCTTGGAGCCAGGCTTTCTGGCTCAGCTGACAATTGACAGCCATTTGGCACACTTTGCATAGCACCATTAGAAGAGGAGCAGTTTGGTAAGAGCAATAAATACAGGAGGGTGGAGGGAGTATTTTAGTGGAGGCAGTCAGCTGAAGAGGTGACATGATACGTGCTCAAGGACCCCTTAATCTCTTAAAAGTAAAGGGAGGAAGGGGATATTTGAAAAGGAAAATAATGAAAAATCGGAACAAAAAAAAATAAAGAAAGATAAGAAGAACGAAAGGTCCACAGTAGCGATGCAGTAATAAAATACCAACACTGTCTGGATGTGTGACACAGATGACATTCAGCCACAGCTTCAAGAGACTAGAAGTTTTCCTTATACATCTTTGGAGGCAAGTATGGGTAATAAGGTAGTTCACTTTAACCTCTAGTACAAGGGTAGCAATGAGATCTGAAGTCAGAGAATTAGAATTATCATTCAGTACTACTACTCGGCACATGAAAGTCATGTTGCCTTTAGAGGCAAAACTTTTTAAGCCAGGTAGTTAATTTGGGAATCCAGGTCAGCTAGGGATACTGACCTGCTCTGGGGTAGAAGGGACAAGCCTATCATTCTTGGATAACTTGGTCATATCAGAGCAGTAACGATCCCATGACATTTCTGACATCTTTTCATACAGTGAAGCTGTATATCAGCTTACAGACAAGTGATTCTGCAGAGCTCAATCATCTAAACATAATTGTTTTCTTTCTTTCTTGGGTTTTGGGTCAACTATCAGCTATCAGAAGCTCCATTCTAAGCCAAGGGGCCTGTAAAGGGCTAAGGTCTTATTCCTCTGGCATAAGTAAAAGGTATGCTCAGTACCTAGAACAAAGATATTTCTGTACCACAGTGCGTAGCAAAAGGACTTGAAGTGGAAATACAATTTACAGACTTTGTATAGGTAGCCGTAATTAATAGAATGAATATGCCATGCAATACAATGACATAGTTCACAAAGATAATGCTGTAAGTAACACAGTATTTATTTAGTATATTATAGTGACTCTTTAATGGAATATGATACTTATAAATCATGAGTACTTTTTGTGATAAAAGTATTTTTCGTTTTTCTGTTTTGCCCACAGTTTAATGTCTTTGTAGTTTCATGTGCTTCTTAATGAAAGACATTTATTTTAGTAGCAAGTACTGTTTATCTGGAAACATCAAGAGAAAGCGTTACATGATTAATCAGACCTAATACCCAATTAGGGTCTGTCTATCAGTAACTATCCATATTCTTCCCATGGGCAGCTCCTACTTCTCTCAGAGGATTTCAGACCTCTTAGACAAGTATTATGATAATGGAGAAAGAATTGGCTCCATGCTACATGAAACACTGGGTGCCCCAATCTCAGATTTTGCATTATTTATGATTCCTTACCCTAAAGCCACTTCCAGGTCTGGAAAATCAAGCCCCTATTAAATAAATATATGCACTGGATACACCAAGTTGATATGTATTTTTATTATTACCATCTAACTTACAAACTGGTTCCTTAGATAAGTGTAGACATGAAGAAAAATCCACTCTACCTGTTGACAAAAGAAAAATTATTTCACAGTGCCAAAAGTGCCTAGATTAATGGATTTTGACCGTGAAAGAATGTTGCTGTGGATGTGTATTGATACCTAGGAAGAGATTATGTGGGAGGCATTGGCAGTAGTTGCTCACTTCAGACCACACAGTCAGTTAGGATGTCTGCCCTCTTGTAAGCTGCTGTCTGCCCTCCTGTCTTAAAAGATAATTGAGCTCATAAAGGAGGTGAAAGACCTTTTTAACAATTAGAGGGACCTCTGATCCTTGTCCACCATGGCAAGACTCATGAAATGCATTCCTGAAGTTTATATTTTGGTTTTAGCACCATTAAAAAGATTCTTGTACCTTTTTCACTTATTATTTTCACATTATTGTCATCATGATGAGACTATTCCCTAGCCTTGGAATGGAAAGTTATTCTGCTATCATTAATACAAAAATTACAGGTAACAATGCAATAGAGTTGTGTAAACTGTATGTCATTGCAATGAAGAAATTATTCCACTATTAACAGTCTTGACCATTTTTCCTAGACTTCTTTAAAAAGAGCAAAAATAAAATATATAAATTTACTTACTACTTGAAGCAGAGCAAGATATCCAGCTCCTACATTATCAAAGTTTACTTTCACATTTTTCCATCGGGCACTTTGATTGTTCTTTATGAGTTCCTCACACTGAGTATAGTTGTTGACATCACTGACATCAAACATCTCACCAGTTGTGGTGTTGACACAGTGATAGAATTTGCCAGCGAACAGATTTACTCCCATGATACTGAAGATGAGCCAGAATATAAGACAAACCAGCAATACATTCATGATAGATGGAATTGCTCCTACAAGGGCATTTACAACCACCTAGTATACAAATTAGACAAAATAGCCACTTAGTTTGTGAACAGAAAAATAAAAATACTTCTGAAATGTTAAAACAGCATTCATATGGAATGGACAGTTAAAATATTAAATTAAAAATTTACGGGGGAAATGTTACTTAAGGTTCAATAAAAACACTAATGAGATTGCAAAAAGCAAAAAATAATATGGAAACCAAGACAATGCAAAAGGCTGAAAAAAACTCAAAAAAAGCAAAAGAAAACCTGTTAGTAGCAAGATGGATTCTTAGAATTTGTGTGCTCTAGAGAAAAAGAGAGAAATAAATGTTAAATTCCAACCACACAAATCAAAATCTATAAATAGAAAATAAACCAGAAAAAGGTCAAAGAATGATGATGTGGAAGACTCAACAAAAATGTCTGCATGTAAAACCATCATTACTAATGATTTTATTCTCAGAAATTTTATGTATATATTGGCACCAGTTTATTTTAGCATCTACATACAATGTAACATAATTAAGCATATCTTATTTAGTTGTTATTAACAGCATCTGGTGTAAGTCTTGGTTTTAAATTACCTGGCTCACTATAGTTGCTCTTACACTTAGCCGTTGGGTTTTTTTTTAATTGGCTGCATTTAATACAGTTGAGCTACTCTATATGGGCAAGTGGCAGTAAACGATCAGATGAAATCCCTTGACAAAAATTTTCTCTTACTTATTGTGATTGAACTAAAAGAAAACTGCAGATATTCAGACAATAATTTTCTACAAAATCAGTAGAGACTGCAGTAGCTTTTTGTGTATGGTTTTGAAAATGTATTTTTCAACTCACTAATTTGCCTGAAAGTAGTCTAAGATCAATAGAGGTTTTGGCCATTTATTAGATAGGGACTTACATGTTGTTTGCAATGCAAATCATGTAAAACATAATGGCACTGGCAATGTGCCACAGGACACGTTCCACTACACTGGCTAGTGTTGCCACCTCTAGAACATCAGCAGCCTCAACCCAGACAGGAACCACACTCTTTATTTGGGAACTTAAGACCTATGACCAAACTATAAACATGTATTGCAGCATCTGGGTATTTTGAGGGGAAAGATGAAAAGATTTCTCAATAACATTACCTTGTTAATTTTTTATGCACATTTTTCCAGGAAATAGCATAGTCTGCATTTTCAGCAGACGGATTGTAGTAGTTTGGTGGTTTGTTTTTCTTTTGTCAGATTGGCAGAATATGAAAATAATAATTTCCTCAACAGGAATGATTTAGATGTGTAGGAGGAGAGGTAAGATGTCAGCAGATGCATTCATATGAAGTAAAGGACACTAGCTGAGAAAATGATTTTGCATCTCTTCCCTTCCATACTTCCAACCCCATCCTTATTTCAGGTATTTGTTCAGAGAACCTTTCCCTAAAACTACAGCATTTATTGTGGGATTTTTTTTTCCTCAGGCATGTAGACATGGAGCCACAGGGAACCTTTAATTTCTGGTGTGTCACTGTTGTCAGGGCTTTGTTTTGTTTTCCGGCTAATCCTGTTCCATCCTGAACCACTGATAAACTAAGAGAGAATAGAACTTAGCTACAGAAATGCATAAAATAAAGTCCCCAGCAAAACTGGAGAAAAAAAAACCAACCCTCTGTTCTAAAATTTCTCATGTCCTTTTACTTTTTTAATATAGGTCCACAAATCAATGGAAATTTTAACAGTCAGGGGGCTGGGATAACACAATTATGCAGCAGCGAGCAGGCAAAATTAATGAGCTCAAGGTCTAATCTCCAAATGTAAGCTGTACATATGTCTTGGCATATAAGGACACATCGGAAGGCCTTTTTTGCATGCATTTCCATTCTGGAGTTTTTTGCAGAAAGCATGAGTATCACACTTCTACATTAATTATTGTATGCATACATTCATTCAGACTCATTCATTTTATCTCACCCTCATTCCTTCAAATCGTGACAAGGCTCTTAACGGTCTTAAAGCTCTTAATGTCCGAAGCGATTTAATGGCACCAAGTTCAGAATAGCCCAAAGCATTGGCTATTAAACTAACCAATGAGACCTATAAATATAAAAATAAAAAATTATTATTATTATTAAAATTGTTATACACTTTATTTCAAAAGAGTACAGATTCAATCAACAGAAAGATCAACAGCGACAAATGGAAGAACACCATTCTTGCTTATAGTGACACTGGAGGCCCAATCCCACAATTTTCATACTTGCTGGAAAGGCAAGAGGTCATATGAAGGCATGTTTGAAAAAGGACTATATGCTATTAAGTGTCTGTTATAGCTGCATAGGGTTTAACAGTCAGATGGAAGCACACTGTTGGTGAAGGATAAATTTTTCAGAAATTTTTCAGAAAAGACAAAATAGCCATACTTGCAGTAACTTCATTAAGGTTCAACCTTCCAAGCAATTTAAAATTCTGAATGTAGTAGGATAGTTTATTAACTGCTGACAATATTATTAAGATCTACAATCACTAATATGCTAAATAATGTAATGGTTAATTAGCTTTTGTTATAAATATTACTTCTAAGTCAAACACTCAGTTCATAGCAACAATAGCCAGGGTATCTATGAAATACATATTGACAGAGGTGGTACTTTCTCACTTGCCTGACAGCTCTCAATAATTTCTTTTCTCTTTTAAGTATAGGAAAATACTATAGGATAGATATTAACAGATGTTAGCAATATACAGTAAGTTCTTTATTATCTACAACAGTAGTGAGATCCTGATTCACATCACCAGGATTTTATTATAAGCCAATCCACTTCAGGAAGGAGCAATTAATTTGCTTCTTAAATGGAACGGAGTTTAAAGACTGTTAATGTGAAATAATTTAATTTACTTTGAGCAGTTTGGGAGACAGGAGCAGGGAAATATCATACCTTACTCATATTTTATTCAGTTCTACCACCAAAAACATAGAAGACACATAAATGAACATTGGCATATTTCTGTCCTTGAAAAAAATCCTCAAATGTTCATTTCTGTACTTCAGCCTAGAGACTTCTTCAAATAATTGGCTGTACAGAAATAGACATTCATTGATAATGGTGATAGGATTTTGCCCATTATATGAAAAGGCGTTTTCCTATGTTACTTGTATCCATAAAGAACAATTAGATGAATCACAAACACAAGAGTTACAAGATCAAGTCTCAAAAGGACAATCCAAGAGCAGATAGAAATCAGTTATTCATCGCTTTGTTGCTATGTAAATTAATCTAACAGAAAATACTATTTTAGTGAATTCATATCACTGTACCTTTCAGCTGGATTACATGTCAGGATGTAATTCTTTTTGTAAAAGGAGAGGCTTATTTTGTGTAATGGATAAGTTTATAAAGGAACTTGTGATTTACAAGCATATTAAGAATGAAATCTTACCGATTCTCTGTAGTCTGTAACTGAGTTCTGTTCACTTACAAGAGATAACATTGTTATTTCTGCCATTACATTAATTATTGTCATTAATTGCTATTAATAATTGTCATTAATTCAATTTATTTGTCCTGTGATTCTACAGTGAGAGACGGTTTTTTTATCCTTAGCCACTCTTAATATATTCCAGAGGTAACAAAACAAGACATGGAATTTACTCACATCAACAAGATACCCAGACATGACAACAGACTAGTGTAAAGACAGCACATTTTATGGATATAAAAAAACCCTATGAAATATATATTAAAAATATGTCTCTAACTGGGAGTGCAAGACATCTCTTTTAAAATTGAACTCACATTAACGGCTCCTGCATTTTATACATTTCTCCCCAAACTAGCACTGTGCCTTGGCTATCTTTCACAAACAAGACTGGATACAAGCTAGTTACATATCTGCAGCTCCTGTAACTTCAGTGGCACTGTGTATACTGGCAGTTCTTAGGTTCTGATTGTAAGTCATTCTCCAGCCTCGTTTGTGCTTTCCATTCCAAACCATTTGCAGCTTTCTTACCATGGTGCTAGTGCTGTTACGTCATAAACCTGAAGTTGTTTCCCAGAGGAATACTTCATCTATTGTAAACAACACGTTTTCCTCTGAAGGACAATTCAACTGAGAGGCAAAAATTTGCTTGAAATTCTTTGATATTAATTCTATTGTATATACAGCATAAGTATATACATCTTTTCTGTACTGCTCTGGTTTTCTCAGTCGTCTTAGCTTGGTTTTCTGTCATCTGTTCCACCTGTTTTGTTGCCAGTAGGTGAGAAAATAAATGTCTCTGTACACTGATAAATAGGTTAATTTCTTTCTTTTGAGACAGGAATGCACGCACATGCAGTAATTTTAAGAAACGAAAATGAATTCAAAATGGTGGATAGAATATTTATATTCTTCTAAAACTGGAGGGTTGTATGTCCACATTTTTGTGCATGGACCTTCTAATGTAGACTATCTGTTCCAACACTGCTTATCCTATCTTTCATGTAGTTTAAGTGTTCAGATATTACACTTAATTGTGAATAAAAATAAACTGCAGATTTGTAAAAAAAAATCCAAATATTTTTCTTCCTATGGAGAAGTTAATGATTTTTCTTATTTTTTGAGAGATAGATACTGTTATTGGTTTTTCAGGTAGGCTTTTTTGACGCTCTCAGAGACAGGACACTGGACCCATTGTAGCCTTTCTTATGCCTTATTTGCCCTGTCTTATGTTATGGTCCTATGCTAAGATAATATTTTTTCTATATGTACTTGGTGAATAATTCTTAATTTATGATATTTGCTGGCAAGTATTCAAAATTCATTTTGTTTAGATGCATAATTGCAAGCTATGATTCTATTCCCTAACTCACTGAACAAGAGCCTTGGGTTTCATGCATATATCATCTGAATATCCCTTTGAATTAATTAATTCATTTTATTAATTTCTGGATTAGCCAATTTTATCATAGTGTACCATGTTAGGATACACATAAAGACATGAGACTGTCTAGGAAGACAAAGTGACATCTCTTTCTGTATCTGGTTTCCCAACACATCAATATGCTCATCTTCTTATTTCTTCTTATTTTTATCATGAAGTTGTCAGGGCAGCAGGCGCCTCTTACTCTGTGTATACAGCATTTAGTATATTAGTATAATGTGACCCTGATCTTTTCCAGAATGTTGCTGCTGAGTTAATTACTCTGAAAAGCTAATAAAAAGGTTGAGAGTACAGTTTAATTAAATTACTTTAACTATTTTAAGAAAAAGCATGAAACATTCTTAGCTATATGAAGAAATATTATATAAGCCATCAATATGACTAACTTTTGATGTACTATACAGCATGGCCAATTGGAGGGGTTTTTTGCTACATGTCATTGTTCAAAAACTGTACCCATTGACATTTTATCAGGCATGAGCAACTTCAGGAAGGTCAAAGATTTCATTCTACTTACAGATTCATTACTGCCCCACAGTATTTGGCAAAAACACTATTTGTTTTAAGTTTTACTTATTTCCATTTCATTCAAGTACAACTTATTAACATGATAATTTAGAAATAAAGTGTCTATATCAAATTATAGGACTACCTTATAAAGTTTTAAAATATACAGGATAAAACAGTATCCACTTAAGATTATCTAAGATTACATATCGTAGCAGAAAACTACACAAAGAAATTTTAAAACTGACGAACTCATTGGGTATTCCCAGATACCCTGTCTCCTCCTTTGATGTCCTATCTCCTAGCTTTGTATGTGGCACAGAGAACTTAGAGTCATCATAGCTGTACATCAAAACCTAGACATAATAATCTCATGACTGATGGATTCTGGAAAAAGGGGTAAGAGCAGAAACCAGGGTGCAGGATGACATACTCTGTAGCATCTGGTTGTATTGGGTTAAGATATTGCTGTCTCAAGCCTTTACTGAATATGTCTGCCAAAATTAGTCTCCCAAAGAATTTTTGCATTCAGTCTCTTAGCTTAAACCACTGATAAATGTGAACTAATTGAACTAATTTACCAGATTGTGATTTTGGGTAGATAAGGCGCTCCACCCAAATATTGGCTCCTTTCTACAGATATTGTTGCATATAGCAGAAGACTCGGGTGGAGAGATGGAACGATAAGGTCTTAAACTGAGGTAGCCAGATGTACCAAGAGCCATCTGTCGTGGCTGTAAACTGACAGACCTGAAAATTGCAATTTCTTTGTGTAATTATTAAAATCTAATTTGGTCACAATCACTGAGAGCAACTATGGGTATTTCTCACAGCAAGAGACTCAGGTATGGAACACATTAAAGGTTAAAGCCCTGAAGGGCTATCAGTGTTTACTCTTCAATGATTTCAGAGGATGGAATTAAACAATTTGATTAACTTTAGTTACTTTTAATGAAGAAGGGCTCACTGGTGTTCTCACTGGGACCATGCCACTGAATCACACCTGTTTAAACTGCCTGTTAAAGCAGTATAGAGTCTCTGCTTTTCTATAGGAAGATAACATAAATTCATATATTTCTTTCAAGTGCTGTCTGGTGGTGCTAAAGGAATTGCTGAATTAGCCTTAGGCACAATAATACATTTTTTATCACTTTCTGGAACACTGAATATAATTCTTCAAAAGTAGAAGGTTCCAATCTCATTTAGTGATACTTTTGTTTATAAAATTAAAAATAATGGGTAAAAAGTTGGCAAAATAAGCTGATTTACTTATGATTATGTTCTTTATAATTCTGAGAGCCTGCTCAGACAACAGCATCTCTGAGGCGAAACTTTTGTTAAGAAACCATGGAGTATGTCTTAGAATAATCTGTTTAGGTTTATGTTACAAAAAAAAAATAATTAAAACATGAGTTGTAGTTTATCTAAAAAAAAAATAAAATCCATTCTTAACATAATCCTGGAAGGGAACATCTGTCTTCTGCATTAATATCCTCTTAAGAAAACCATTCACACTGTTCTATTCCAGTATAGATTTTCAGGACAGAGCTAGAGATTAACAATATAACAAAACTAACTTGGGCAGGTTAAGAAAAAAAAAGAGAAGGTCTTCCATTTTGAGTTATGGGCCAATCTAGCTAGGTTTTTTTTTCCTCTGGGCATCACAAATTCAATACATTTCTATTATATATTCATAAAGAATAGGTATTTGTGGGACCAGGATTTATGCAAACTTCTCAAGAAATACGGTAGCCTGGGCAGAAATTACTATAAATGCACATTTGCACATTACTGTAAATGCACGTTTAGCCAATGAACTGGGTCAGATAATGCGTGAAAGCAAAAGACCAAAATATTCTGGGAGTAAAACCAGCTTTGATCCCTTCTGACAACATAAGCAAGGCCTTTGCACAGAAGTATATCACAGCTGGGAAGGCAGCCAAGAAATCTTGTATTCTCTTCTATCATAAACCCTGCCAAGTCATAGCTGATTTAACTATTGCAGATTGTCAGCCATTAAAACTAATTAATTTTTAGACCAAATAGCCACTGTCTTTCTGCCTTACTAAAAATGATAACAGTATAGTTTTGTGGGATGAAGTTCTGAGAAATCAGATGAAATCTGGACCAAATGTATTGTTTCACTTGCAAAGCACCTATGTTTGTAGAAGAAACTCACACAATGTAATGTCTTTTTTTGCTAAGGAATAAGATAGTATGATCAGAGTCCATTAAAAATAGCATGTTTCAAAATCTTTTTTTTTCCTTATAAAATCTAAAGTTTGATACAACCTGGCTATGAAATTATTAACTGAGGAAAGAACAAACTGATGGCCAGCCATCCTTTTCCTTCTGGCGTATAAATGTACTTTAAACAACACATCCAGATCACTGCAGGCTACTACTAATGCAGTATAACTATACAATGTGAATTATTTTTGCATGTTTATAGAAAGATTACTTAGTAGTAATGAGTTTTACAACATAAAGGACTTCATTCTAGTGAATTTTACAATATTAAAGACTGAGTACTTACATCAACAATCAGGAAGTCCAGCCAGCACCAGGCATTAGTAAAATATATTTGAAAACCATATGCTACCCATTTTAAAAGCATTTCCAAAATGAAAATATATGTAAAAACTTTGTCAGCATATTCCAGCATGGTCTTAATAGTTTTGCGCTGTTCAATATATATATCTTCAAAAGCCTATGAAAAAAAATATTCAGGTATTACTAATGTTTCATGGAGTATATATGATAAAAATAAGAAAAAAAAATTAGGTCAGAGCTAATCTTTCCCCTTGTTCTCCCACATCCTCTTATTTTACATATTTCCCATCTTTAACCATACCACAAATTGGAGCAACTTTATGTATTCTGCAATGTCTGGAGTTGAAAGTATATATCCCATTTTACTAATGAATGAAGAAATAAACTCAAAGCATGAATTTTTGTCCACTGTGGTATTAAGAAACTTTCACATACACACACAAAAAAACCCCTTTCTTATACAAAATCTGTTCCAGATATGTGTATTCCTTTCTAGAAAGCAGTTAGGGAGATTATATTTCTATCCTCCATCAGTCAAATTTATGTCTAAAAGTCAAATTAGAGAGCAATGTATTTGCTAGAATGTACACTATGCATGTTGATACTGTAGTAAATGTTCAACTCGAGTAAAGCTGGAAAGGTGGGTAATCTAAATTTTGTTGGAAAGTGGTTGTTAATTTGCTGTCACACTCTTCCCTATCTCCTGCCTCCAAAAAAGGAAAAAATGAAGTAATTATTTAATTTTTTGTATGGTCTTTTGTAAGCAGAATCCAAGAAGTGGCTGAGCCTAGAAGGAATTAAGGACTTAAAATGATACATTTAGCTATATATTCACAGTTAACAATGGTCCTTTGTACTCAAATGTCTTGATGAACATGCTGAAAATTGGCAGGCAATTTAAATAGTGGGCATCTATGCTGGCTTAAATAAAATTGCACCAGGTTTCAGTGGTTAACCAAAAGTATCACCAAAAAAGTGAATGTGAAATTTAACAAACTTTTTCAAGTTTGGGACAAGTTTCATTCCATCCTGAAATGATGGAACACAGGTAGTTTTAAGTAACTCCAAGCAAAACAGCTCTTTCAGAACCAAATTTGAATGTTGCGGCGGCTTCTAAGGAGATATCTACATATTTCAGCAGATACAATTTTTTTCTACTTACTAGTGCCCCACTGCTGAGGAGAATCATGAAGACAATGAAAGTCTCAAACCAGTTGTGCTCAACTATGCTGTAGCAGGTTTTTCTAAGATTCCACCAAATTTTTCCTTTGCCATCCTCTATACTTACTTGACAACAGGGAAATTTCTGCACACAACCTGCATTAGATTAAGAGATATTAGGATCCAAAAGCAAATTATTTCAAAGTCAATATTCACTGTGGTATCAACATTGTCAGAAGCTTTAACAAATTTTATAATAATTTTTTAAATTAAACATGGGAATCCTTTTTTATAGGATCGTGAATATCTGAATTCAGATAAGTAATTTGGAGAGAAACCAGACAACACTACACATAATTATGAGTAATCTCAATCCAAAAACCATTGATATTTTGGACTGTTGGCATGTAACTGTTACATTTGTTGATGGAGTCTCACAAAAATTAATTTCTTCCAAATTTCAAGGGCCCTTTCAAATAACTGAAAAGCATTTTAAGGCTAGAACAGTTAATGAAGTTTATTAGTTACAAGATGTATGCCGTGGCCAGGCAGATAAAGCTATTCAAAGCCTACGGAAACCTTGTTTTGGCATCTGATTTCCAGCATTATAGGCTGAGTATTTTCTTTTGATTATTGAGGCCATGAAGGTCCACCAGATTTGAAAGTATCAAGAACTTAAATATGCGTAGTAATAATGCCATTTTACTAATACATCTCTTAAGTCAACAGTTATTCTACAACCTTCTGTAAAACAGGCTTCTGGTTCAAGAGCTTCTTCACTTTCAATTTCTGCTTGCTCGCCCTCTCCAGGAGGGGCAATATCAACTGTGCTGCCTTCTGATGAACTGGATGCATTTAGTTTCTGCAAGTAAAGTTCCACAGAACAATTTTTTTCTCATTAGATACATATTCTGTAAGAAATTATACTGAATCAAATCATGCCAGTCTCTGACTTTGGAAGAATGCTAAATTTGTACTGATAAATATGCATCACCATAAGTAGAAACATAGTACTGAGATGTACATTGTATAGTTCTGCTTCCCAGTTTATCTCCTCATAGGGAACAATTAAATACCATTTGGCTACTAACCTTATCCACATATAAGACTTCTGAAGTATTCTCAGTAGTATTAAAACAGGAGAGCTCGCATGTACCACACTCTCAGGTTATTTCATTTTCTTTACTATACTGGATAACACTGAAAATGTATCTTAGTTTTCCCAGTGAAATGAACTAACAGAAAGCTCCGCATGTATCTTCATGTCCACTACAGATGGTGTTTTCATAAACATACACCATGTCTTGATTAAAGTGTAAATTTAATGGCATTTAATGGCAAATTTCTGCACAATTTAATTTTTGCAGAAAGCACAAATTACCAGATCTGAAATCTCTTCTTTGCATTCCAGTTTCCTGTGCATATTCAGAGACCTCCTGAGGTCCTTTTGCATCCCAAATTTTTCTATCTTTCTACTACTTTGTGTACAGTGAAATACTATAGTCCTTACTATGGTAAACGCACTTCTAGATCTGCAAACTGCAAGAACCGGAGAGTGATATAAACCAACTGAAATTAAGTAACTTTTTACCAAGTACATTGAAATTTGGATCAGGTCAAGCTGTTTTTCAGTCATGCAAGACTGCCCATAATTTTCTCCTTTTAAGAAAGCATATTTTGAAAGGAAAGACCTGCTAAAGATGTACACAACTAATTCAGTAATTAGACATTGAGTTTGTAACTTGTTTTCAGTTGTCGATACTGTTTGCGTCTTTGATTGCTTTCATCCAAAATACATTCTCTTTCACTGTGATATAAGGCTTGTAATCAGAAAGCAACCTTAAAAAAAGCACGGCAGTGAAATACGTCTGGTTTATATCATGTAGGAGTAATACATAGTAATTTTGAGGGGGTTCTATAACGCACCTCTAACTTAAATACTTCAAATTGTACAGGCACTGGTGTAACAGAAAGGGCATTTGGTCACACAGTATGTTTCTGGTTTCAGCTCAGCAGATCTGAGCATGCCCTTCAGCATGCCCTTTCACCTATATGAAGACTTTACCATACAAATTTTTTGAGAGAATGCTTAATACCAAGTACTTCTTACATTTAGTTTTCAAGATAGTGACATTTTCAGAATATATAAAAAAATACTATTCAGATGATTTGAATGGTTTTGCAATAAATAATAAACAATAACTCTTTAAAGAGGCATTTCCACATATTCTCTCTTGCAGAGACACTGCTGCAAATTAAAATTAGTTATTTAACTCTTCAGTTAAAACCCAGTCCCTTCATGAAAATGCATTGGGAGCTAAGGGCTTTTTTCTGCCTGAAATGAAGCAAATGACATGTTTAACTTAATTTGTTTGGTAAGCAATTTTTTCTTCATATTCAACTCTTCTGTGAGATGAATGAAGTTTAAAAAAAATTCATGTTGGGTGATGGATAATTTCAGGGGTAAGTTTCAAGAAGCTGCCCTTCCACACACCTGCACATGTAGTCAATATAGGGTCACTCAGACCTCAGGTTGCATGGTTGTTACTTCATTGTAACCAAAAATAAAGGACTTCATCGCATAATAGAAAAGATTTCTAACACAAACAGAGGTATGAGTTTGAAAACCATTCTTTCCCTTTTTCAGTATTCTGATCTGTCATACCTGGAAAATCAAGCTGACAAATGTGAAAAGATTTGTATAAATACACTGAGAATTGGATGTTTCCAATGGTTAATTTTTGCTTAGTAAACATGTTAAAATATCATGTTTCCTTTTTCATACTGCATTTCCTCTATGATTGCCAAAATTTATATATGTAAAATCGTTACAGCCATATGGCCTCTAAATGGAATAATTTTATTACCGGTCATGTAGATCAGTAAATCTGAAATAAAATATTATGTACTTCATATAGTGAGAATATTTAAAACTTTGCTTTCTGTATTACATTTACAGACTGAAATGCACATTAATGCATAATATAGTAAGCATTATTAGCACACTGTCTTATTATCCACACATAAGGTCCTCTTTTAAATAGGAAAAAGAATTTGTGAATTAATTCTCTTATTATATATCATTGTAATATAAAGAAATAAGAAGTCTGAAACCTGTGACTGAAATTATAGGCAGTTTCTTCATTAAATAAAAAACAAATATTATGAAAATAATAATCTGTCACATTCAAATTAGGAGAATTAAAACTAATTCATGGCCTGATCCTTCATCATTAAATCAATTACTTAATGGTAGCAAGATAAAGGTTCATAGTAAGCATCAATTATTAATCTATATGAGTGCCAATTAAAAGGTAGTCAATCTTTTAACTGCTTCTTCACATATAAACTCTGTTGCAGATAGCCCTGTCAGCATAGTTGCTAAAAAGCAAGTGACAGAAGTGCAATTTCTAATTGGTACAAACAAAACCTACTATAATTCTCTTCATCATTTTTCACGTAAATCATTCTTCTTCAGTATTTTTCAAATAATCTCAAACAATTACATAGTTTTAAAAAAAAACTCATTAAGTTAATAAAACTTCTCTTCTTTCCTTCAAGACCCTAAATTAGGAAAGAACCATTGCATTTTAAATAAGGCGACTTCAATGATCTTTTGCTTCTAGCAATAAAACTAATAGGAAACTCAAGATACATGATGGATTAACACAATCTTCTTTTCACCTCATAAATGTGATTATCAGCCCCTAGAACACGCCATGCCCTCTAAATACTTCTTTGCATCTTCTATGATACACATTTTCCTTTACAAGGATACAACTGAAAGCAATTGCTTATGATGCAGCATTCTCAAGGCCTGAATCAGCAAAACAACATGCTTGACCAGAGCAGAAGCCTGAGCAATACTGTGGAAATCACACACAAAAATAAAATAAAAACCAAGACTACCTCAATGGGTTATGTTTTTTCTGAAAATAGTATTATAAATACTACTG
Source organism: Charadrius vociferus (assembly GCF_000708025.1). Classification (NCBI taxonomy): domain Eukaryota; kingdom Metazoa; phylum Chordata; class Aves; order Charadriiformes; family Charadriidae; genus Charadrius; species Charadrius vociferus. The sequence goes on along the minus strand of NW_009646928.1, from coordinate 5,358,549 downwards.
TATAGAATATAACATAAAAAAAATGCTTCATCACCAACCCAAATACTTGGTTAATATATGTATAATCAGCCTCCATAGTGTCCTTTCAGAGCAGTGCATCTCTTTTCAACAGCTTAGATCATTAAAACAAGCTTTGACCAACAGCATGTTAATGTGCCCATTTACAAGAAAATGCATTCACTTAAGCCCCAGTCTTGCTCTCATTTGATTTTTTTCTAGGTTTCAATAAGAGCAAGAGCAGGCTACTAAAATTTTAAGCTTTACAAACAGCTTCATGATTCAAGTGACAATAAAATAAAGGGATTCAGCCATTACAAATTGCCTTTTCAGCCATGTAGTTTTATCTTTTGAATCTTGAAAGCTGCACTGTAATTCAGTGACAAAATATATAATAACGGGGATCAATGATTCCAAAGTGATTCTAAACTGACTTTAAGTCTCAGATCTTACAATATTTGACTTTTATATAATATTAAGATAAACACTTTAAAAGTTTCTTTCCTTAGAGTTTTATTTGATGTTTGAAGCATATCTTGGTTTAAAATTCAATCAGTAAAATCTGACCATTTTCAGAATGCACACAAATATGATTTTTTTTTTTTACTTCTCTGGACAATTTATACTATGATATAATACAGATAGATCATACTATTCTATAATCAATGGTACAAAACAAACCATTGGGTTATCTTTTTGAAGCCAGTGAGACTCTGCCAGAAGGCAACAGCTTTGAATCCTGCTATAGGACTGAAATCTCAATCCCAATAAAATTTTGACGCCAAGTTTTACTAGGATAATTTGACCTCCTTAGTTTCATGTAACTTTGGCTCCTGTTCAATATTTGCTGTCCCTGTTCCTGAAGGCTCTGCCAATTATGCATAAATGGAGACTATACTTGCCTATAATGAAAAAAAGCCTAGGGTAAATATACAGGGAATTTTATACAAATGATGCCAACTAGTCCATAGTCTTTCTAATTTACACCAAGTGAAGTCCCCCAACTCAGTCACAGACTGCTATTGTGAAATACATTCCAAAATACCACTATTTATGAAGGAGTTTAAAGTTTAAGAAAAGAGTATCTGTAAAATGCTTTGCTTTGAGAGTTTTTAAGGGGGTTATTTGCTAAGTATAATTTTAGCAATTATGAAACTATTTTCTCTGCTTACAAACTCAAGATATGCACTGCCCAAATGAATAGATTGTAGTCTGTAGCATCTTGAAGATTTGCATTACAGTGCATTGTAGTTTTAAATGTACAACAGTGTAATTTTTATGCAAGTAGCTACTGCAGTAGTTTAAATGTTATTCATTAAGGAGCTGAAGTTGTGGCAGTAATAATTTCATACATCACTTAACACAGTTCATTAAATATTTACATTTATAAGGGCTGAATCAAAAAGGGTTGTTTTTATTATTTAAAAACTGTGCATGCTCCCTTTTTCTTTGGCCTCTTTAACGGGTAACATTCCAGTACTTTTATGATCCATACTTCAAAACCTGTAGAGCATGCAGTTATTGCTAAACACTGTATTAAAATATCCAGAAAAATCATTAGCAGAGTTAAAAAATGTATGTTGGGGTTGCCAATCCCACCTGACCATGCTGTGATGTGAGTCCCATGACTCAGCAGAGAGCAGCTGTGCATGTTTCTACTGTCTTGCAATGGATAGGGAAGGTACATAGCTGAGTAGCATGCAGGCCAGTCAAAATCCATTAAAAAGTGATTATATATATATATACATATATATGTATAACTTGCTTAGGTAACCTGTGTGAAAGTGGTGACACGTTGCTCTACCTGGTTAAAAAGCACCAGAGCTGCATTCTTGATTGCTCCAGCTTGGTTTTACCCCTGTGAGAAGTAAGAATGGTAGGTAGTGAAGTTCAAGACACAGGATCTCTAGTTTTTCCTCTTTTTGGAATCTCTAATTCAAACACGGCTTTAACACAATTAAAACATAATTATTAAATAGTTTATGATTAGTTGGCAAAAAGGGAAATACATACCACCTGAAATGTTCAACAAAATTCTCTACAGAACTTGTTAGTTTATTTTAGAGAAATAAGAAATGCAGAAGCTAGACCTAATAATATGCACTCTAAAATTGTGATTCATAAATAAAAACACAATGAATTAAATTAATAAAGACATGGTTAGCAGATTTGGAAAGTATTCCAGTATTTATATAGTGCTTAATACATATTAATGAAAATTTTATAGGTTTTTTTGGTTTAATGTTCTAGTCCTCATTTAACTATGTGATTATCACTTTCATTTGCAAAAAATATATAAACAGTAAGCAAAACACTTTGAAGATGTATATCTTCTCATTCCTCCTTCATCCTCTAATAATGGTGGTAGAACTTACAGGTCTCAATGAAAACAAACCTCCTGAATTTCTCTTCAAATTAAATGTGATGAAGTGTCATATTGTTTAAGTTTCTGGTTTTAGATTTAGTATGCTGTATGCTTCTGACTCTGTAATCGCTCTCCAATTGTTTCAAAAGAGAATCAATTTGGTGTCTGGACAGTGACAGTGACAGTGACAGTGATCTATGGTTTCATTCATTAGTTATCCACAGCTAGTCCATAACTTAAAGAATCTGTGATTTTTGAAGATACTCTCCCAGAACTGGTCAGTTTTAGAGAAGGGGAATTTAGATTGTTGGATATTTTAAAACAAATGTGATGATAAAAAATCATCCAACAAATTGATCAAATCTCTACTGGGTATGTTTTGGCTAAGAAATTTATTGAAGCCCAATGGCAATGCCTAACTTTTGATAATGCAATGACTGTGTTGCCTTCTTTTTACTTCACCTAGTCACAAAAGCACTAGTGAAGCAAATTAGAAAACTGAACTTATTCCTTGTTTTGAAAATTCAGTGGATTAGATGATGAAGAATATTTTTAATTTTATTAAAATAATCTGTTGTGATTTTAGAAGTTAACTGAGCAGCCTTCTCCAATCTGAATTTGTACTTACTATGCATATACCGTAGATATAAAGGCTTTTGGAATTCTGAATGATAGAGGCCTGTAAGTATAAGTATTTCTTTAGTTGTGAAATAAGCTTTCCATAACTGATTAATATCTTTGAAATTACTTTGCCATGTTGAAATCCAAAGCTTTATTCATAAAGTTGTGATTCAGATATAATGAACAATTGTTCAGTGGTACAGAAATACAATAGTGAGGAGTCTTATGTTTGGTAAGATTAACATAGTCCGCTCATTTCACTGATTAGCAGGCATATTTTATAATAGAAACAGCATGCACAATGCTAACTTTAAAAAGCACCAAATTATCCCCTTTAGTTACTTCTAATTTTCTTATTATCTTTAAAGTTAATTATCTCAAGTATCTAAATTTCAGAGTATAAATCTGTTATTTCTGATGGTTATTTCATTGGGTATTGCACCTCTATTTTCTGACAGTATATATTGACAAAATCCTCCTTCGAAGTGTCAATGAAATGTTCGCTTCTTTCAGGTACTTTCAGCCAACTTTTACTCTAAAGTAGTGGGTAACATTTAAATCTAATAAATGTTATTGTTATGTTTCATCCAGACAGAGGCTTCCCCAGATTTCTAGTGATATATATTAGAAAGATCTGTCTGGAACTTGCAACCAGGTTCCAGAATGGATTCTGACAGATCTGGTAAGTTATTAACTAGCAAATTAATTAGAAAGTGTTACTATGAAAGGGGGAAAAAAAACCCCAACCACAAAAAACCCACAAAAAAATGGAACCAGCCTTCCAAAAGAAACTTGGTTGCTAGAGTTATTTTGTACCATAATATATCTGATAATAAAAATAGAAAAAAACATAATTTGTTCCTCACTCACCCGTGGTTACAATTTCTATAGTAATTACCTGCTCTTGGCATATTCCTCAGGGGCACACAGACCCTGCCCCACTTCTAGCATGACCTGTTATTGCTGATAGACTTTAAACAATTATTCTGCTCTTAACATCAGTGGCAGTCAGTAAGACACCAGAAAAAAAATGATTAATTTTACGGTTCCTGTGCAGATCTAGCTTTCCAAAGCTCTGTTGTTAAATAAAAAGTTATTAAAGGGGATAACTTTGGAAGGTATTTTAAGTGCTAAGTACTGCCACAGTTAAGGCAGGAAAAGTTCTGCCCCATCTCTTACCCCTCCTTTTGCAGACCAGGCCTTCTCCTAGGAGGAATGTTGTCTCACTGGTATCCCTTGGCAGGCAAAATAAAGCAAATGATGGTGTACTGTTCTAGAGAGGTAACACTGCACCAATATACTCCTTTGTCTTCCTCAAAAGACAATCAGAAGGCAGCAAAAGATTCAACAGCACTGATGACTTGGTAGGAGAAGATTGGGAATTTTCACAAATTCCTGTCACATATCAGTACATCTATTCTTATATTACCAGGGGGATATATTGCCAGGTGGATTTTTATATTACCAAGTGGTGTTTTATACACACAATAAAAAAGGCACTTTATCCTTTCCCTAAAAAACATCCAGAAGGAATGGAATAAGGAATCCAGAAAAGAAACTGCAATTAATATAGAATTCACAATTTTCTGGGCACTGGTAAGAAATTCCTGTCTTATTAGATACCATTCACAATCTGCAGACTTGCACTGTATGAATACATGTCAAACAGTTAAATGCTAAACAGTTGTGTGTGAGCAGAACTTGAGGGAAACACTATTGCTCCAGTGTTGCAATGGTAGTGATTATTACATTCTATGGAAATCTTGAGGCTCTGCACAAGTCATAAACTTATCCTATCCCCATTGAAAATTTCTCCACAAGTTCTCCATATATATATATACACCAACCACCGTTTACTGGCCAATTTCCCTCAGTCACCTGAAATTTTCACTTTCAAATTGCTTGGATTTGATTTCTCTTCCTGAAGACATACGGATATATCTAAAGTCCATAAAAAAACACAAAATCCCATTTGATTTATTACAGTCCTGAAACTTCAGGATGGCATTAGAAGAAAAAAGCATATACCTGACACCTGAACCAAACAAAGATGGGAATGAACAGAGCAATCGACCTGTGAAAGTCACCTTGAAATCGGTATCATTCAGAACTTCTCAGCACAACAAGGGCTCTTAATCCATTTTCTTGGGTTGTACTTACATCATATATTCATTTGAAAAGCAGAGGAGTTTCTGCCTTTGCATTGCATTTTGGTTTGTCCTCAGCAGTTCTGATAGCATATATGGCAGTACACTGTAAACTGAACCATTCAATCTATCTTGAAGAAGAAATAAACAAATAATACCTGAGGGGTGATATAATTTAACTTACATCGCTCCGGTGACACGCCTTATAGTACAGACCACAAAGCACTGTAGCAGAGAAAGAGGCAAAGACTGCCGGAGCCAGGAGTGGATGAGAACCTCCCAAGCCAGCTCTGCTGCTGAGGCTAACATGTCATGTAACCACACGTTTCGTATCTCCATGGCTTATAAGCCTCCCAACTTCCTAATGCATTTTACAAACTTTTAAAAAAGGAAGATATTCAGGAAATTTTTAGGCATGTAACTTCCTAAGATGAAGTTACTAGGAAGGCACTCATCACTATGTTTATCAAAACTAACCACAAGGAAAGCAGAAAATTTATAGTAAAATGTCATGTTAAAGAACATCAGAATATATGAAAAGACTTAGAAGACTTTGCTAAAGGTTCATTAGAAAAGACAATAAACTTTTATTAGATCAGCTTACATGAAAAATACTTGACTCAGACTCAAAGTTACTTTGAAAGCTTGTTTTTTGATACTAGTTCATCTCATAAATTATATCACCTTACACTTCCTGAATCTCTTAGATTCCTAAATTGTCATGCATAAGCATTACTGCTATACTATCTTATACACCTGCATTGAAAATGTTTGTCACATAACTGAGCAACTCCATCAGATGATAAAATATCTTGCTCTCAATCTTACAATTGCTATGCAAAGTTACCTTCTTTGCAGTTGCAAATAAACACACACTCTTTATGTTCCTTTATTTTCTTTAGCTAAAAACAAAATAAAAACTAAAAAACACATGCTATCATTAACTGGATCATGGCTATCCATTAATGTTATGTGGTAGTTCGGTTTTGCTGCAAATATGGCAGCTATATAGCTATGATGCAGTGACGAATGCAGGGCTTCTTTGTGGAAGAACTTTTCTTAATGGTAAATAAACCTTTTTGTATTAATGAGTTATCACACAACATCATAGCTTCTAATCTAATCGAAAACATATTTATCCATGGTTCCCAATCCCTTGAACCTCACAGTTCCTACATTTCTAATGCCACTGGATATAATTATATTCTGGTAATGCATTTATTAGCTTGTCATTGATCATTACGCCAACATACAAAGTTTTCCTTGAATACCATTAGCACCTGTTCATGATCACTTCTGGTATTTGAGCCACTTATATTTTGAGGTATGTGGCTTCTGGTTTTTAGAGCAACTTCTGTCTCTTTGCACAATAAGAACAGCATAAGGCTTTCAAGTAAACTGTTTCCACATGCATCTGTATTGCAAGATTATTCTGCTCTCCAGGATAACTTGAGATACTGCTTTACCGTGATATTGATTGGTATCTGGATTACTTCAATTCAGCCAGCCATAGTCTCTGAACCTAAAATCTGTACGGATATTACTCACAAAACTTTTTAGGCAATTCTGAATACATCACTGATTTATGATGTCTCAGGATTCATTTTTAACACTAACCTAAATATAGAAAAAAATATTTTTTCTCCACTTGTACTTGATTGCATATGCAAAGCTGTACACCCTTGATTGTTCCTTTGCCTTCTGCAATACTCTTATTCCATAAATCCCAATCGCATTATAGGTACTACAGAAAGAATGTGTTATGAAATGTGTGCTAGGCCAAAAAGCTCATGAAATTGTGAATGAAATAATCATATTTAAAATGACACATCTTCCAAATGCTAATAAACAGAGCATTAAAAATGTAGACTCTAAGGACCCCCTAGTATGCCATTATGCAGGGTAATTTTTTCCTTGAGTTGTAAGTACATAAAATAATAAAATATATTTACATTAGAAAAGGCAGTTTTTTAAACAATTCTAAATCTGTAAGTAAGAAATATGTAAATGCATGACTATAGTTTAATCATTAAGATACAAAAAATCCTACCTGTTTGCTTTCCTCCATATCAGATTCGCTGCTAAATTCTTCTGTATTTAAATTTTCAAAATCTGATTCTCCGACTGCAATTGGCACTGTCACAGTGAGGCCTGGGTTGTTTATGAATGACATGTAATCGTTTTCATCGATTACATATTTTTCCACACTGCTGCCTGTGCCTACACCACTGGTGGTTCCATTCCCGTCTTTCACGTAATTCAGATCTTTGCTTATTTCAACAGCAGTATGATTGGAAATGCAGCTGTCTTTCTTGTTGTTTAGCTCTTCAAGTGCTTTGATTTCCTCTAAAGCTTTCTGCTTTCTAATGAAGGCTTTTTGGATGAACTCCTGTATCTTTTTTTTAACATAATCTATGCCTTTCTGAATCCTTGCCACAGCAATCTGTAGGTTGTTCATTTCATTATCATCATCAGTAGCAGCAAGGTTGTCTGAACTAAATGAGCTCAGCAGCAAGGCCAGAAACAGGTTCAATACCTAAAAGATGAGAGAATACAGCTGTACAGTAAATACATACATATAAGAGGTGAGTACAGTATTTTACTGTCAAATAGCACACATTGTTTTGAAAAACAACATTTACTAATTTTAGACAACCATTTAGCACCTTAAATTACAAAAGATCTCCTTGTTTTGATCAGTATTCACTCGGAAGATGAAAACAGACAAGCTGATACCACATTTTTTTAAACTTTTTGATCATTGTTTGAAGGAGCATAGTTGCTTAGACTATAAAATAGAAAAAAGTTGCACAAATTCTAGCTATACACATCCTCAGAGGTTTGAAAGGCTTCTATCTAAATCATTTAAAATCACTGGAATTTAAGCAGAATTAAATAAACATGAGTTGTAAAATTAGATGGGTTTCTATGATGCAGATATTTTAGAAACTCATACCAGTTAATGATATAATAACCTTTCTAACTACTATTTGGAAGATTATACCATGAGACTGTGATTTTCTGTTAATTCTGGGCTTGTCCCTTAAACTCTATAAAGCTTGTCATAAAAGGATAAAAGGAGTATTTAAAATGAATTTTACACTTTAATCTCTATTATTTATAATAATCCTGTATTATTTGTAATTGGATTTTTTTCCTTTTTCACTTCACAAAAAAATTTTGTTTTGTCATGTAGGAATTTAAAAATAAAATGGATTTATTTCATCAGCAGGTAACAATCTTAGCGCCATTATTGCCTGAGAACTGTGGTTTATTGCTTCAAAATTCAAACATCATTACTCTTGTTTTAATATAGTCTCTATAAACTGTAGCTATTTCACTAAATCTTACAAGCAATTAATAGTTTCATACTGTCAGTCTGATACACCGCCAGGCATCAAAAGTTGTCATAATATGGCAAAAGGGCATAAACAAACTTCCCCGTAGTTAAACGTGTTACGTCTCTCATTTGTACTCTCTATGAGATTTAATTCTGCAGACTTTCACAGTTCTAGAAAAGAACCCTGAAGGTAAAAAGGCACTTGGAAGAAGGAAAACAATATGAATCTGTATTCTATATCCTTATATCCATAGTATTTCTATGCTGAAGCTAATACTAAAAAAAAACCAGTAGAGCAGGTTACTGATCATAAATAACTTTCTGGGTCTTTGCACTTTTCTGCTGATATAATGACAAGATTGCAAAGTCATGTAAACAACTAGAATATGAACACTTTGAATTGTATTTTATAAAAATTTAAATCACGTTAAAATATATCACTAAAGGAAGAGAATTTTGACACGTAATGAAATACAGTTTTTAGGCGTATCAATCAGAATGAGCTGCAAAGATTAACACTAAAAGGAACATAAAAATAAAGTAAAAGTGTAAATGGTGCATTCCAATTATAATCCCGATTTCTAAGAAGTTCTCACCACTTCAATACTTACATATTGGACCTTTGGCATTTTAACTCATCAGCTTGAATTAAAATTTCTCTATAAAGGTTTCTTCTATAATTTTGAGTTAGAAACTTTGAAACATAATTTTAGAACATCCAATCACTCTATTTCATTTTTGTTTTTTACACCTAAACAGGCCAGTTTAGTACTTAAATTCAAGACATTCTATATAAGAAAATCTTCATTATACTTTATTTTTATTAAGTCAGAAGCATTAGTACTGGAATTAGCTTTAACGGGTGTAAGAAAGTTTGGTTTTTTTCTCTGAAGAAGTAGCTGCTCAGGAGCTGGTGCAGCATAAGCTTTATTATTTCAAGAGTTGTTAGGAAGACATTTGGATTTAAACAGCACCTCTAAATTAGCTGCAGCACACGCACGATAAGGTGTTTGATTTGACATTTTGGCGTATTCCTAAATTCCTGGACCCATAGTGAGAATACTTCAGTGTATGGAAATGAGTGAAATGAGGCAGAAGGGAATCATCATATGTTTTTACCCAAAATCTAGCACATTCAGATTTATTTTTTAATTCTAAACAGAAGTATGACAAACATTCTCATTGCCTAGCTGTAAGTTATGTATATTTTGCATCAGAATTAATGTTCAAAAATGTTCATCACGTACCACTAGGTTTCCAATCACCATGACCAGCATGAAAACAATAAGGCACATGGTTTGGCCTGCAACCAGTCATGCATGTGCCAGCGTGGAAGCACACAGTCACTGGAGATCTTGCAGACACATTCCTTGTAGCTTTTCCCAAACAGCTGCATCCCAACCACAGCGAAAATGAAGACAATAATGGCCAGCACCAGGGTTAGATTTCCCAAAGCTCCCACTGAGTTGCCAATAATCTTAATCAGCATATTTAGAGTTGGCCAAGATTTTGCTAACTTAAAAACTCGAAGCTGAAAAACAAAAACACAGAGGAGTCATAAGTTTTAGCTATGAAACAGAAGCTAGGTCCAAGTTGTTTAGCAGACCATATCAGTTTCTGTAGATTAATTTGTTCTTCAGTAGGAAGATACTACTATTTTAATGGAAAGCAGGGAGCATGGAGTTTGGTGGGTGCCTAAACTGCAGCGTTCAGCATTTCATCTTAGTGATGCACATAGAAGGAAACCTCATCATTTCTGTTTGTACCACATTTGATTTTAGTATTTTTAAACATCCACTTACAGATGATTACTGAAAAATTCTGAAAGACATTTTAGAAGTTTGTACTCTTTTTATCACCTTTGCTACACCCTTTTTGCTGGCTTCGTTCCCTCAGAACCACATTAGGTCTTCCAGGCTTAGTTAGAGGACAATTTTTGAAGCAACAATTTGATGGTGATATTGTGATGTCCATTCAAATCATAAACACTTACTTAAAAATAATATTCAGTAACTGAATTATAGTGTGTGAAGTTGGGTACCATTGCAACTGGTACTAATAAACTAAATCACGACTTCCTGCTCTCTATATTAGGAAATAACCTAGGCTTTCAAGTAATGTGATAACCATTAGTAATACAGACTTTGAAATCATGAATCGTGCCTCCAGTAAACATACCTATAAATTAGTTTGTGTACAATATAAAATAGTATTTGCTGTAAAAAAGACATTTCTAGTGGAAGCTCAATAATATTTCAATTTAAGTGTTATCCTAAAGTCAGATTGTTATGACTCTCTGTTATAGGTAATGGAGTTACTAAATGTTTATTCTCAGTGCCATAAAATAAATGTTGTGAAGAGAGGATCTACTTAGGAGCTTTCTGAGTAAAACAAAGTAATCTTCACAGTATAAGGACTGAAAAAGGTTATGATTCTTTATGCTGGTGGCTGGTAGCAGTTAGTCTTATGCTGGCAAAGGATATCAGAAGAATAGCATATGAATAAGATAATTTGATACCAAAAGAGATCAAGGATATCAATTGACAAGTACCTTAAACTTGTACTTATCAAATATGGCTAGCGAATTAGGCATATATGAAAAATAGTGTGAGTCATTTAGTTATATAATATATCCTTACAATACTGGCAATTATTACAGACCTTAGTACATTTTTGGAATGAAACAATTGCATGCAAATATTTAATTATCAAGGTATTTACCAATCTGAATGACCGAAGAACAGATAATCCTTCAACATTTGCAAGACCAAGCTCCATTAAACTAAGGCTAACGATAATACCGTCAAAAATATTCCAGCCTTCTTGGAAATAATAATAAGGGTCCATGGCAATTATCTTTAGTACCATTTCTGCTGTGAATATCCCCGTGAATACCTAAAACAAAATGTAATTAATTAGTTGAGTTGTTATGAGAAATTTATTTACCTGAGTAAATTTTTCTAATCCAGCTTGAGTTTTCATACCTGTTACTTGTACCTGTTATTATAAAAAACAGCTGATTGCTATCTCCTGATGGCATCTAAGTATTTCTAAGCAGTGAAAACTGATAATTAATAACCAATTACTAAATCAGGACAGATATAAGATGGCAGAGGTTTGATACGCCTATTAAAAGCTATTTACCAACCAGTCAGCAGCTCAGCTCTGCTTTGTATTTGACATGTGCTGGACTATCCATCCAGAGATGTTGTGATATGATCTGGTCCTGTTTTCTAGAGGATAGTTTTCAGTCCTGTTTCTAGAGGATAGTCCCAGTAAAGCAAAAGAAGACTTGACAGAGTTTTTTTTCCTCGCTTACAGTCTAAACGGAAGTGTCAGAAGAAACTCTCCTAGGTCAGACTGTCTAAGGAAAAACTCTGTCTTTTAGGTCAGAGTTGAAGAGTATGGGTGGAATAGACACAAGAAGTTGGAGTTTCTTGTATTGGACTTTTTGTAAAGATACAGAGGTTTCACGCACAGCTACTATTCCATGTGATACCTATTTCCTTTTGGGAAAAAGAACTTAATGGTGATAATGTTCTTTGAAATATCTGGAAGTGGCAAATGTGAAATTATCAACGCTTCTTAGTGTTTTAAAGTCAAGAATTTAACCCAATGCTTACTTGCCATGAGTAGTGATCAGTGGTTTGTGCAGCATAATAAAGACGTTTTGGACCATAATGCAAAACCGCTAAAAATATATGACTATTCTGCGCAACACTCAAGGGATATCCTAGATGATCCAAAAGTCTACTAACGTACACCAAAGTACTCTGCCATTGCCCTGTGATAGTTCTTTACCCAAACCGCTAAAAATATATGACTATTCTGCACAACAAGAATTCTGCTTGTTCTCAGTCCTCCTACAGCAAGTTTTATGGAAGTAAAGCTGACTTTTTACAATACTATATAACTACACTCATGGTTACCTTTTAATTTAAGAAGATTAAGAGGTGGATATAGTGCTGGGAAAACATTCACCATTGTCAAAGTGTAAATATTAACGTTTTTTAAAGTGTATACTTTGGAGAAGCTAGAAATACAGCAAGAAACACTATCCCATTATCTTGATATATGAGAGATGTTACCATATAATCAGAAGAATGTAAGAGGTATTGCTATGTATGGTAAAGTGAATGCAACAAAGAAGATTGCTCTTGACAAAATAATTGAAAAAAAGCAATGAAAAACATTTCATTTTAAAATTTTTCCTTCACAAAATAACCAGTTCCACCCACAAACAGCTTTTTCTTGAGCATAACTATGTCCCCAAATACACAAAAAAAAACACTTTAACAGAAGTAAACTCAAGTTTTCTTATAATTACTTAGGACTTTTGAATACTGAATGAATTTTAGTATTATGAAAATGAATTATTGCCTTTTAGAACTATTTCTTCCACCTCATTAAAATGCTACAGAAAAGGCAGAGTCATATTTGTCATATTTAATTTATCCTCAAACAGACCGTGATGTCACAAGCAAAGAGTAAATTAACATATTCTGAATGGAAATCACAAAAATTAAGGTTAATAGATTAATACAGTGAGGCACAGAGAATTTAATTGAAACCAGCAGG
>NW_009646928.1:5282432-5345477 GCF_000708025.1 Charadrius vociferus | reverse complement strand
AAAGCATATATATAGTCCTAATTAAGGATACCGGATTGTTACAAAGGTAGTCTAAAATATGATTATTGCTAGCTTAGAGTAAAAAAAAAAGAAAAATATGAGATGGGAAAAGACAGAAGACCTTGTCAATATAAATGGTTGGAGAGAAATAATTCTACCAATATGACAGAAAACATTTTAAAATCCAATATTATGTAATCTGTGATGAATATAAGAATATGCCAGAAATTAAATCTGTGTCCAGGAGAAATGAAACTGTAATGCACAAATGAACACATAGGTAGTAAGTTCAATTTTAGTTCTATTTCTAAAAGAAGTCATAGAAGGATGAATTACTAGTACATAAGGAAAATGTTCAGACTTTAAAACACACTCTGACTGAGAAATCTATTCCTGCTCCATTTAAATATTAGCAGGCTTTTCAAAACTAATCTTTTTGATTTTCAGGACTTCATGCTGTGTGAGTCAATCCAGACCTCTCCTGTGTAAACCATTGGTAGTTATGTGAGCTAGCAAAAAGTTAAAAATGTATGAATCTTCTTCTGAAATAAACATTTGCAAGGTTCAGTCCTCTGCTTCCTAAGCATTAGAAGCAAATGGAGAGAAACGGACAAAAATATTTAAGTGTTATGCCACATTTAAGTATCTGCTTAGAAAAGGAATTACATGTAACCCTAAATCTCTGGATCAGGTTAAAATCAGGAAAGGCATCACTAGTAAACTTACAGATAAAAGGTGCTTTTTATTAGAGAATGAATAAAAATCTTCTAGTTTATGATGTATTTTTTAGTTACCTAAAGTGGGAAGGACTTACTGCTAACAAGAAATACGCCTTTCGTGGAAATCTACATTCACTGTAGTGTAACTGAAAAAAATTCAAACAGAAATTCTGACATCTGAATATTTCATCAATTTCTTACAGAAGAAAAATATTTTCTGTGATAGAATATCAGTACCGTGGTAAAAACTAGACAATCTACCTTAACGTTTTAAAGAAAAAACCCAAGTTAGACCTCAAGAAATCTGAGAATCCAGTGAAGACTGTACTTCCACACATATTCAGTTATTTCATTATAGTACTTACAAAATAGATTCATGAAAGTTAAAGGCTCCAGCAAAAATCACTTTATGAAAAGCATATATACAGTTTCTAAACTGATTGTAAAACCCAACCTGGAATACATTTAAAAACAATGCAATGCATTTATGCATTTCTTCTTTTAGAAAAGGGTATTTTTACACGAAGTGATGCATGACGAACCACTTACCAGGTTCCCCACAGAAAGGACACTACTAAACTGTTCTGTCATTGGATAATGTTCCATGGCCATAAACAAGGTGTTTAAAACAATACAAATAGTTATAGCAAGATCAACAAATGGATCCATCACAACTAAATTGACGACGTGTTTTACTTTTAACCATGGACTCCAGCAATCCCAGATCAAGAAAGTATTTGCAAATCTGTACCAGCATGGTGGGCATTTCTGTCTGGATTCTTCAAGCTCTGAAAAAAAAAAACCCAAATAATGACTATTCCAATTGTATCCTCTGGAAGTTCTTATTTAAAATAATGTAAAAAGATTAAACCATTCAAATAATCAGCTCACACTAACATGGGATTTCCCTCACCTATGTTTAGTCATCTTAAAGTTAAGCATCCGATTTATTTAAGCTTCTCTACAACCAGTGGACAGTCAAGTTATCTCTGAAGGGTGAATCATCTCAGACATCTATCTAAAGAGAGAAATGTGTTTGTCTCTTTCCCATGACAGTAGGGAGAGTCTAGACATTTAGTTTAGGTTAGTTGACTTGCTTATAGCAGATGTCTTAATTTTGGATATTAAAAGTTAACATGACTGCATTGTCAGTGAGCTGATGTATATAATTTAGCTTCATAAAATATAAAATTTTTGTGTTAAGCATGTAACATGCATATGTATTTTGATTGTAGCTACTAAAAGTATTATATCTGCTACTACACTGAACCACTACAATACCATAACAGATAAATGACTCGGTGTGCATACCTATCATTGCTTATTTGACTTAATATTTTTAATATACAGAATGCCTCTTTTCTTGTTTTAAAAATTATCATTTGACTTTGAAAATGTCTTGTACAGTTGCAGTGTCTAGTAATTGAGAAACAGAACAATGTTAGTATTAGCAGAACAACTCTGCTCTCAATTAGAATCTTTACAAACTATTTTTTTCTTCCATTTCACTGTCAATATTGTCAAAGTTACGGAAGAATAATAACTTCTGCTGAGTTAATAATAGCAAGGATGAATGCCTAATGGGATGGGATGTTTGAGGACAGCCCGGAATGAAGATTGATATTTGCTTAAGTGAGACATACTTAGGCTGCAAAATATGTAAGAAATGGCCACAACAGTTTCAATAAAATTTGTGCATAGTAGCATCAACCCAAATCTGAAATTTGTCAGTTTTCAGACACACAGGGAGTTGCCAGTTTTCCTTAGAGCACAGGGAGGTCTTCATCATCATGACATTTATGGGTGATTTTGCTAAAATAGCAAATAACAGTATTTGCTAATAAGGATTTAGTGCTAAACTCTCCACTTTGAGGACCAGTGGATTGGTTTTTGCCTCTAATATTGTCTTATATGGGTGGAATTATGGGAAGACAAAAGGTCAGTTGCCACAGCTCTCAAACTCATCAAAACTAACAAGCCCTCCCATTACATCAGGCTGTAGCCTCCTGGCAGAAAAGGGTATCGTACGTAGCAAAAGTCTTCTGTGATCTTTATAAACCATAACAAAGACAGAGCTTCCAAAGGAATATATGGATTGCGTGGAATAATCACATTTCTGAACATGTAACTCAGAATGCTGAAAGGTTGGATGGGACGTGCCTTGGACAAAAGTGGCCACTCACACTGGATGCTGAGTTGGCACAGAAGACTCCACTGCTTGCACTTAGCAACTTCTGAAATAATGGAAACCACATGTGGGTAAGGAGGTGACTATCAGGACAATGTAGTTTACATTGACATGTTTTTTTTCTGGCCAGAAGAACAGAAGGACAAGCTATTCAGCTGGAGGAAGAGAGCAGCACCTTCTAAGGAGATACCCTCTCTACCTGGGAGGAGAACTTAAATTCTTAAATTCCACACCGAGAATCAAGAGGTACCAACAGCTCACGTTTGCACTAAAGTAGGAAGATATACTCAGATGCATGTTTGTGAGAACGGTTTATGTATACTTTTAGAAGAAAATAGGTGATATGAGCCTTATATACAGGGCCTGATACAGGGCCACCCCATTGCCTCTCCTTCCTTGCCTATCCCTTCTGAAGAGTTTATAGCCATCCATTGCAGCTCTCCAGTCGTGCGAGTCACCCCACCACGTTTCCGTGATGGCAACTATATCATAGTTTTCCTGCTGCACAATGGCTTTCAGCTCCTCCTGTTTGTTGCCCATGCTGCGTGCATCAGTGTAGAAGCACTTCAGCTGGGCTAACAGTCCCACCACCTTTTTGCTGGGAAAAGCCCTAATTCCTACCTGACCATTCCCAGGCACGGCCAAAGCTTCAAACACATCAATAACCCTCACATCTCTGCTGCTGCATGGATCTCCATCCCCTACCTTCACTGAGTTAGCAGACCGAGGGATTTCACTAGCATACCGTCCCACAAACATTGGCATGCCATCTCCAGGCTTATCTCTAGAGATCCTGGTTTCATCCCCTCCCCCCTTCAAATCTAGTTTAAAGTGGTTTTGATGATGCCTTCCAACTCCTGCGCCAAGAACCTTTTCCCCCTTTGAGACTGGTGTACCCGTCAGTCGCCCGCAGGCCTGGTGTCACATAAACCAACCCATGATCAAAAACCCCAAAGTCCGGCTGCTGACTCCGGGCTCAGAGTCAGGTATTGACCTGCTGGCTCTTGCAGTTTCTTCCCTCGCCATTCCCTGTAACTGGAGGGAAACTGAAGTGTGTGTGTACTCAGTTTCCATTAAATAAGCAAAGCTATTCCAGCAACGTATGCTTTTTCATATAGCAAGTATAATACTTTTTAATCTTTGATATACTTACCTAAGAAAGTTTAAGGAATGCTTAAGGAAGGCAGTTCATGTGCATTGGCATGGGTTGATTACAGTTGGTTGTTTTCCTTAAAACTATCTTTCTCATTCCAATTTCCTATTGTCTATCCTTGGATTTTAAGTCAAAGGGAAATGACTGTTCTAGCACATCACTGCCTTTATCATAGCAATTCCTGTGTATCTTAATTGATTTTTCCTATTGATGTTTTATAGGAAGAAGATCCCTGTATTCTGTGTTTGCGGGTCTGGCAATCCCCTAGCTATGATTATTTTACCTCTATTAGTCTATGCAGTAGAGTAATATTTTGGAAGGTGTCATGAAAAATAAATGACTAAGCATTTAGAATGTGTAAATGATCTTAGAAATGCTCAGAAGCCTTTTGTATCTGATGTTCAGAGATTTCACATGTCCAGTTTTACATTTACAACGGAAATTATGTAAATCATTGCTCTGTACATGTAGTTAGCAGAAACTGCCTGTCAGATAAAATGCATCAAATACCTTCCATTGTATTTGTAAGTATGCTGGCTATACTCATTGCTCTTTGTCTTGCAGCAGAATCTTCCAGCATTTCCATGGAAATTTGATAAGAACTCAGTCTTCTTTTTCTTATTTCTGTTTCAGTAGTGGTGCCCTGTAAATGAAATACTGAGGAATTAAACCATCCTTTTCAACAGCCAGCTAACAATATCTACTGTGTTAATATTTACTGTGTAAATATTGTAGTGATAATCAAAATCAGCTATGTGCAGAATACTAGACTTTTCTTACACACTGAAGGTTTCTGGTCCTGTAGGAATTTCTTTGTTCTTTATTGAGGAACTCAGTGGGAATTTTGTACAGTGCCAGGAATAATCAATGGGGGGACACAATACCAAGGCAATGTGGGACCAAAGGTGGTTCTCATTTAAGTGACCGAGTGAACAAAGTTTTTGCTAGGTATCTTTTTGCTAGTGATTAGTTTTATTCTTTCAAGAAAAAATGATCAAAGTTGAAACCTGTCACCTTAATTTCCAGCCACTAGTCATGTTAAATAATTAAAGTGAGAGTACAGAAAGAAGTGAACTATTATTGAAGAAAGTAACTTTGATACAAGAAACATGAGTATAATTCTTGGAATGAATTATCTCTCTAATACTGTGTACCGCATTCCTAATGTGATAAGCATGGTTGGAAAAATTTCTATGACAAAAAATCACATCTTATTAAATATTTCTGCTACCTAATTTTCACCCACCGCAATGCTCATACAGAATTTGTGATATGTTCTTGCAGTAAATATGCAAGTCCTCTCTGTTTGGCTTCTAATTATCTTTTCAAAGCAATAATACCTGGCTCTGATTTAAATGTGTCTAACGTGTTACCACTCTGTAGCATGTAGGTGTCCTTACAGTTGCATTGCTTTTCTGCTGGAGTGTGGCCTAGGGATCTAAACACAGAAGTGGGATTAAAAAGTTCCTAAATCTCGGTTCCTGCTCTGCCACTGACTCTGTGATTCATGGAAACCATTCATTATTCTGTCCCCATCCAAAAAAAGAATAAAAAGGCCTGCAGAACTCATAAAGGATTTCACGGTTATCTTAGCGTGAAGATGAAAAACCATTTTTGAGCATTTGCTAGTACTATTTCTTTAGAGAAGACTCTTGAGTTAAATAGCTAAATCTTTTTTTCAAGTGAATGTATTTCTGAAATAGAACTATATAGGCATAACCTCTGAGGCAATCTGATTGAATTTCTGGTATGAAGGTCTATATCAAGATAGGAGAGAAACAAAAATAAAAAGAAGTGCGTAAGAGTAGTAATGAAATCTGAATACTTATTTATAATGAAAATATTTTTCAAGTTAAATACAGTGCTATTATTAACACCAAAATACCATACTGAATCCATATTAAAATACTATGTATGAAAAAGCTTGCTTTTTTTAAAGTTTGAAAGAACATCTTAGCTTACAGAAGTCTGAAACTGAGACCGAAATGTAATGTAATTGCAAAGGTACATAGGAATTGTATGTCTTTTTCTCATGACAGTTATGAGAAAAATTGCTTCAAGATAAATTCAGTAAGGGGTATTTCTGTTAACCATCATGAGAATAGTAACTGCATTCTGCTTAATTTTGCAGGTGTTTTCCTATACATATTTCCAAGTTATATTCCTTAGATGAGGTGAAACTCTATACAAATTGTGAAATTCAGTTTATGGGGTTTTTTTCTTTCTATGTGCAGATCTCTTGCTGAAGGCAACGAGAATATAATACTTTACTGAGGCTCAGACATAGGAGGTTAAGGACTTTTTTTCCCTTATGTTCTGTTATTTAGAAACTATTGCAAGTTATTTCTCACAGCTGTAAGAAATAATAAGGCATCCAGAGGTGAGCAGTAAGAAATAATTCCGTGCCTGAACCAAACTGTAATAATTACTCGTTTATTTATGATTACCTCTGGTATAAGCTGACCAGTAGGTGAAGTTAGAGTTGAAGGTCCTCCAACCAAGGAAACAACTCCGTTGCAATCCACAGTGCTGTGCATCTTCCCATTTACTGGAAGGGCTGGTACCATTCTAGATGACACACTCGCCTGACTAATATTACTGTTGCGCCGTTCTCCATGTCGATTTGGAACAAAGAGAGAATCTCTCCTGCTCTCATTGTCTTCCAGAGTGCTGTGCTCATCATCAGCAAAGTCATTTTCAGATCCTATATCCTTTGCACGACCTCTGAAACTGAAAATGCTTGTTTTGCTGTTGCGCCTTGGTGAGAACAGGGAACCACGAATACTTAGCAAAGACTGCAAAAGATTTAAAACAAACCAAACCAAAACAGCATTAGAACTGAGATTCTAATTTCTTGGCTTTTTAAAGAATAGTTACAGTGCTGGAGGAAGGATAGTCTCTTTTTTTCTTCAATACCATCAGTGTGTCCATTAGGGGAATGTGCTCCTTAGGGGACCTGAGGTAGAGGGGAAAAACTCTTTTTAAGGTAACGTAGCAGGACTCTCTTACTTTTCTTCCCTTCTTCACCCCTGGATTCCTAGGGATAACAACTGGTAACGCTCACCGATTATTGTTTTCTATTCTATTTGCTAAAGGCAGAAGTGGTCTTAAGTTTGGTATTAAATTCAGTCTCAGTTGATGTAAAAAACTTGTCTGCCCTCTTCACAATAGGCTCAATAGCGTGGGAACAGCAGACGCAGTACTCTGAAACTAGAAGACAAAGGCAACAGCTTGGGGAAGCTCTGGAGGTACAGCGTGAACATGCCTAGTAGCGCTCGGGCATAGCACTCCGGGGGCTATAGCAGGCTGCACACCTACCAGAAGGTACCACTTGGCCATCAGGCAGCTCAAAGCAAGCATTCACCAGGGACACAGTTACCTAAAGATATCCTCTTACAAACGAGAAAAATAAATCAGTGGTTGTTGGTAATTCATCTTTTAATTACAGTAGAAGCTGGTTAATGGAATGTTCTTCTCCCTTGCTACATATTTTATTAACAGCATTCATGAATAAATAAAATGAGTACTAATTGTGGAAAAAAGAAACATTGCATTAAGCTTTCTTCAATTCCGCATTTGTACAAATCTTCACATCTTGGTACATCAAAAACCTGGTTTGAGATGATTCTCAATTTTTCACTAGTTTTGCAGGTGGGAAGTACGCATGTAATAGCAGTGGTTGTTATCCCAGGGTAATTAAAGTGAAAGTGACAACTGCACTATAATGTATAAACCTATATTAATACTGTGAAAATGAAACACTGAAAATATACATGTATCTACATGATACATATGTATCTCTGTATATGCATACTCAGATTTATACATATACACACACAACATGTGTGCTGAACTGCTTATAGAGGCTGGCAGGTATTTACCATTATAAGATGTATGTTTTCTGCTCTTAAAGGTATACCAAATTTTAATAATTTGGGCTGAAATTTTCTATACTGGCTGTCAGCCTCACGCTGGGTTACTTGAAGAGTATCAGCCAAATGGATTTGCTAACCCATTTATGGAAACTTGGCTGGAGAAAAAGTGCTGTTTTGCTTATGCTGAAAGATAATTTTATCTAAAAAATAAAGCTCTAGCTGCTATAGAGAATGACACTGAATTCTGACCAAGTGCTAAACTAATTATTGCATCCTTTGTCTGTTTCTTTGTCCATGTATTTGGCCAACCTACAGTCCTTCAAAAAATCACACGCTCACTAGGTTTCGTCTGACTACTACTGCTACCCTTGTTTTTTTAGAGAATGTTTCCATGGCTGCTATGTTTTGTTTGTTGTCCAGTCTTTCAAGTGTGTGTTATCATGCTCTGAGCACAGCTAAATGGATCAGGCCCCTCAGGGATTTAGGAGGAGCAATGCCTGCTCTGAAAGTCCCCGCTGGATTGAAGCAAAAGATTTAAGCCAAAATGGCTGCAATTCTGACACATGTAGAGGCAGAAATATGTGTGTGCCTACATGCTCCCGGAAAGTAAAGTCTGAAAGGAAAGCTTGGCTTTTCTTGCAGGCTGCATCATTCATTTGCACATGGAATATTGTGTCAAAGGACTAAACCTCTACAGGAGCCAACCGGGCAGATTATCTCCTCTTACCACTCTACTGTGTTGTTTCATGCTCTGCCACCCTGTTTCACCAGGGAGCTAAGCACATGGCTAAGAAGGCAAAACAGCTCTTCCTTTACCAGTTCTATGCCCGTAATCCTTCCGCTCTTACGGCTGCTCAGTTTTATTTCAGTTATATGCAGGCAACGTATGCCCCACAGCATTTTTACAACTGCAAAAACAATTACCAAGACAGTCTTTCATTAATAAGTTATCCTCATTTAGATTATTTACTTGATACAAGTCTCTTCGTGTTTTAAAATTTTAAATTAATTTAAAAAAAAAATATTTCAGATGGTCACTTATTTCCTCCCTGCTCTGTAATTCATCATGTCTCAAGATGAGCTGTTTCCTGTCTATTGCACCATTTCCTTCTTTTCTTTCAAATCTAAGACATATACAATATTTGTTTTCACTTGATTTTAATGGATTTTAATTATTTATTCTGCCACATGAATTCACATTTAATTTTAATGCTATCAAAAGTCATTTGAAATGCCTTGCTTCTTAAGTTTCTGTGAAAGTTTCACAGTTCTTCACGACAATTGCCAGGATGAAAGCTTTCTGGGAGTTTCAGAGTATGAACAAATACATGCAACAATGCTTTACTGTATGTTAATAAAACTACGGAAAGTTGATTATCTATGGAATCTCTTTGTCTCATATCCTCCTCCCCTTAGTATACATGCTTCTATATTAAGTGGGTTTTTTTCTGTGAACCAAAAATATACTTAATATAAACATAATATACTCCTTAATCAGTCTCTTCACCAGAAGTATATAAAAGAGCATCGGGGAATTTAGACTGGAATTTAGACAATGAAGAGGCCTATTATCAAGCAGTATAAGTACAGGACTAGAAGTCAGAAATTCCTTTCTGCTCAGACTTTGTCAGTGATTCTTCTTTAGTGTGCTCAAGTTACTCACCATCCTCATCTATGAGGCACAGAGACATACATATATATATGAGAGACAGAATTGTGCAGTCTATGATGAGATCTTTGGCTCCAGCTCCTTTGCATCAGCCTGACTCAAAGTCCATTCCAATTATTAAGAGATTTTTTGGAGCAGCTTTGGCCCAAAACTAATAGTTAATTTTATTAGACTGGAAATACACTTTTACAATACTACTCAGAGGAGTTGAGATGGATTTAATTATTTGTTTTTCTTTTTTCTTTTTTCTTTTTTTATTTCTTATCCCAAGAACAGCCTGGTCATTCTTAATTATAAGAACCATTACTTCACTTCCTTAGAAATGGAAATGTATCTTTTATCATCATCCCTTATAATTGACTAATTACTGAGGCTTTGCCTCAAATTAAGCTTTCCTTCCCTCAGTGAATATATTTCAGTGTGAAGTATTTCTGCCACTGAATCTCATATTTTATATCAGTCTGTAAACTATCACACTTGATACAAACATTAAATAGGATAATCGTTGGTAGTTAAACATGGGTAGTATTGGCAGCTAAATGTCATCTGCTGGCTGAGACCAGACACGATCATTTTGAAGAGATGCATTTTGGGTGATTTTTCTACAAATACCATAATGGTGCGTAGTCTTGAAATAAGCAAAGATATCCTTAAGCGACAGAAGACATCCTTTAATTTAAGGGAGTAGAGCTTTGAAATTTGGATTAAATGGTTTCCAGAGGTCCTTCCTAAACTACTTTTTTCTATGATTGCAATGATTCTCCGTCTTGCATAATGAATTTCTAATGAAAAAGAACAGTATGACTAAATTCTTATAAATACAAGCCCAAACTATCCCTATATGTTTTGTCTTTATTGTGGAGTAGTAGAGCTACTTTTCCTATTATCTACCATTTAAAGAAGCTAAATAAGGAAAGCAAAAGAAACTAACAGTAGTGTGGAATTTCCTATTCAGGGTATTTTGATGATGGGGTCTGCTAAAACCCCACATATTTGTATAGTTTTGAAATGGATGTAGAACAGAGAACCTATGGTTGATTAATGCAAATATATGAATACTAATCAAAGAATCTTTGATTCTTTCTCCAATCAACCAGATACATCTCCAGAAACACATTTTCAGAAATGTTTTAATTAAGTTTACAATTATCCTTGGTATGTTCTTTTTATCCCTTTGCTAATAGAATGGGTCAAACCATATCAAACTAACGCTGTTAACAGTACTACCACTGGTTTTTTCCTTCACTCATCTTTTACATAACTTCCAACATGTAAAACTGCTGTGATGTGAGTCAAAACCAAATTAGAGTAGATGAACATGCTTTAGTAAAAAAAGAGTGCTGTACCTGGTGGGGAGATGTGAACTTTTTTTCATATGTCAGTTGACTTCCTTCTGTGGAGAAGCGAAAACTTTTCCTTCTGATGCTGTCTTCTGACTCTGACTTGGGGAACTTATCGATATCTCCTTTGTTCTCTGCTTCAGACATTTCTTTTTGTCTTCTTTTCTTCCTTCTGTTTCTTCTTTCTTTAGCACTCTTTGAGCTCAACTTTGATGCTTCTGAAGAACTTTCCAAGAGTTCTCCTAATCCCCCTATACCACTGAAATCTCTTGATGCAACTGATGCTGCTGCTACTGCTGCTGTTGCCTGTCAGGTTACAAAGCAAGGTATTCTTAGTAAGCCAAAAATGAACAATTTTATAGATTTCTATCAACTGGTTTTATTATCACTGTATTAATACTGCTGGTTGTACACCCTTGAGTATGCAAATATACAGAAACAAATTGAACTGCGGATAAACTACTGAGTTGTATAGCTCCTCATTGTTTAGTAGCATGAGCTACTTGAAGCGTCAACTTCAGCAGAACAATAGCATCACTATTCCTTAACGACTTGCTGCACAAGACACTGGTCTAAAATTATAGTAGTCAGAAAAGTAAAAAACATGGGGCTTTGTATTTCAGACCCAATTCCCCATTTTCTCCTGAGAAAAGCCCCATATCGTGCTCTAATTCAGCTGATTAATTCTGTGTCCTTAAAGAGAAAATTAATCCCTAACATCCACCATAAGAGTTAACGTATCATAATCCAAATAGCAGCCTGCAAGTAATTGAGTCCAGCCTTTCCCCACTGTCTTCACAGCAAGGACACTCCCCTCACTTCCCTTCTACCTTCACTGGCAACAGGCATACCCTCTAGACAAGTCTTCAAGCCCTCCATCCCTCTTCATGTTTGCCCTTCCACATTTCCCACTGTAGCAGCACTCTAGGTCTTTCTTATAGACAGAGAAAGGTAAGTTATTGCCTGTTGCTGCTGCAGCCAGAGAGAAGAAAAAGTTTAGGTTTCTTCTCCGATGGAAAGGGATGAGATTACTTACTGGAGCAAAGAGCCATCCCAAAACTCAGGACCCATATCTTCAACTACAGTGGTCAGCCTACCTGATTTGGTTCATTAGGGAAACCAGTTCATTTAGTCATCAAATCAAGGAAGAACTGAAAGTGTGTCCAGTACTTTTCCCAGAAAGAACTGTCTGGGAGTTTGCTATGAGACTGTGCAGTGGGAAATCTGATTGGGAAGCTGATAGGCTGCTGTGAGCTTACGAAAAAGGGTGGTGTGAGAAATGGCAAGAGACTAGGGTTATATAACAAAGATGACTGGTAATTATCCAGCAAAACATATTATATTCAATGCACAGTATTTCAGAAATGATGAGACATCTCTCTACAGCAGGAAAGGATAGTTTGAAAGCTCATAGTATGAATTAATGGCTTCCTCTGCCACAATATACAACCCATGCCATACAGGTTGACTTGACACAGACTTCTTCTGCTAAATACAGTATTAAAAGGATTCTGAAGTGTTTATCAATTCAAAAAAGTGATAGTCGAATTTTTTTTTATACTGGTTTCAGAATATCGTCCTTCAAATGCTCTAACAGAGACAAAGGCAGCAGATGTCACCACCTGTCTGCTTCATGATACTAACACCAAAGATCAAACAAGTGAAGCAATCCAAAGACCGCTGTGATGACTTTGGTTTGTGGATGAATAGGTTGAGTGTCGAGGCAGTGAAGAGATGGGTCCCGCACTCATTTACATCTCAGCAACCAATTCAGCAGCTCAGTGATCCACCTTGTAATGCATACTTTCTGCAAATATTTTCACATACAAAAGGGATCTTGACTGTCATACTGCTTTTCTTATAATGAATTCCATGGTCATTCATTTTAAAAAGTAACAACATTCCAGGGCCTTTATCCAACCTTCCACATACTCTCTGTTTCATATGATTTTCTTCTTCTTCCTAACTCTGGATCAGCTTTATCTCTGTCCCCACTCTCAAACACGCAAACATCTAGATGAGCCTCCTGATATCTTTTGATATAATGTGATTTAGTCCCTTTCATGGATTAAAAGATCAGATATTTTTTTTAAAAAAAAGTACCCTTTGCTGATATATAACTTTTTTAAAAAAATTTGAATTTTGCAGGATTCTGCATTTTCTTTAGTGATTTCGAAGTGATAAGGTTGAAAGACTAAAATAGATACACAGGTCATGCATAAAACTTTCTATTCAAGAAAAAGGTGGAGAGTTTCACTTTCTATTAGCACTTTAAAGAATCATTCGTAGTAAAAGTAGCTGTAAAATACTACCAAAACTATAGTTTCATAGAAGATTCTAATTTGCTAGCATTTCATAAACATTGTCCTGTTGAAAATGACTATATGCCAGAGGAAAAGCAATAGAAAATCACTCCAGAAATTAGAGAGACTACTGATTTATGGAGCTGAATTCCTGCATATATTTTACTTTCCGATAAGAACAAGGAAAACAAAGATTACTTTAAAAGAATTCTGAAGTAATGCCTTTGTTATAAATATTGCTCGTCTCTTCTAAGGATATACAAACTTCTGACTGACTTCAGTGTGCTTGAATTAGGGATATGCCTAAATACCTTTCTGGATAGAAACCTAAAAGAACACTGCTTACAATCCTTCTCTCTATTTCCTGAGTACTGGGGAAGAACTAATAAGTACAAGCCTGGTAATTCTCACCCAGACGGTAAACCAGAAGTAACGTCACTAGACTTTTTTCATGCTGTTCATAAGACCTGTAACGTAAAAGCATCATGAACTATGACTACTTAAAGTCAGGTTTCTAGGACACTCTTATCACAAATATTTCACTTTTACAGTCTTTTGGCGAACTTAGTAGCATTTTTTTCTGTACCATTAGCTTGCTTTTTTGCTAATCAGTTAGTTCCTGATTTTCTTTGGCTATTTCCACTTTTATAACTTGTGTGGTAAACAAGACTTTTTTCTTTTTGTAATTCATTGCATAATTTATACATATTCTAGTTCATAAAAGATTATCGTCTTTGCATAAAGAATAAGTCTGTTCAGAAAGTACAATTTCCGTCATTACCTGAGCTTCTTCTTGTTGCTTCTTTAGTTGTTCCAGCATCTGTTGAAATTCTGCCTCTTTCTGCTCTGCTTCTTCCATGGTTGCTTGATTCTGTTCTTCATAGGCCATGGCGACCACAGCCAAGATCAAGTTGATCAGGTAGAAAGAGCCCAGAAAAATCACCAGAACAAAAAATATCATGTATGTCTTCCCAGCAGCACGTAGTGTCTAGGGAGTAGAAAGCATATCTATATATTATTCCACCACTTACCTTTGTCACTGCAACAGCATTATGCTTTCAGCTTATGTACAAATAAGCCTACTTATATCACTTTGTGTGTCACCTACAGTTTACATTTTATGTCATAAAAATTTCTTACCAGCTGATACAGGTTCTCCCAGAAGTCCTGAGTCATTAGCCGAAAGAGTGACAAAAAAGCCCAACTGAAGGTGTCAAAACTTGTGTAACCATAGTTGGGGTTTCTACCAGCTTTCACACATATATATCCCTCTGGACACTGCCTATGTGAAACCCAAACAGGAGGTACTTAGTTATAACTTTTATTTCCTTCTAGAATATATTTGTTACCTTTTGGAACAATATGCATTATTTTTCCACAGGAAATCCATGAATCACAATTTAATTCATTCAGAAAAAGTCCTGAGAAACGAACTAATAAAAGTGTAAATGAAAGATACCCTTTCCATCCGTTCACTGGTTGAAATGACCTAAATATTTAAATTCTCCTCAGTCACATTTTGCAAATAGAATCTTTATTCCAAATGAATAATTTCCTGACAGAAATAATGGCTAAAATGTTGTTAAGGTTACAGACAGATTAAACAATATTATTAGCTAAATCCAATTGTACTGTTAGGGATCTCCCCCATACTGAGATTTTTTTTTCTTTAAATAAGCTTCTTCACTGTTTCCAGTTAGGTATCTGAGTTCAGCTAACAATTCTAGGCTCATAACTGGGCACATGTGTATGGCAGAATTTGCCAGTAATGAAAAAGAGTTAGGCTTGAAAAAAAAGATTTCAGCCTTGAACTATGAAATCAGTACTGCGCTTTTTACGTATTCTCTTTCTCAGTTCTAACCTTTGCTTTCACCTTACTTTCTTCAATCAGTACATCCCCAAAATAGTCTTTACAAGAGTTCAGATTTTATCATTAACACCAACACAATTTTCCAATCAAGCAGGAAGAAAGGCTGTTAATGAGTATTTTGTTTAGCCAGAGAGTAAAATATTTTGACTTAAGTAAGAAATCATTGTTTAGCAGCAAAACTCTTTAAGTTCTGTAACACTGCAAAATATGGAGTTGCAACTACTACAGATAGGTTTCATGTTATTGCTTTTTCTACAGAACATAACTGAGGATTTTTGAAAAAGTCTTACCCTGCATCAGAGCTATTACCACAAAGTAGGGCATCTCTTTGTCCTTCCAAAATGTAAAAATGTGCTGTGTAGAAAGCATTAGAAATATATGTGAATAAATCAAATGCACCTGAAAGTACTACAAAGCAGAATAAAAACAAATTGTAAGAAACTCAAAGTGGCTAGCTTCTGATCACTTTGTAATTTGTTTACGAACCCTTCTGGTTATTGTACTTGTTTATTGTATGTATTTGATCTCTGTCAGTCAGTAACTGTAAACAGTTCTACATAAGGCAGAAGTATAAACCGTTCAATATTCTTTGCTTGATCACAGATAGTTACATACTATAGCCACAAATATATTAAAAATAGTTGTATCATTCTTACTTTCATCCTCAATGTAATCCTTCCAGTTAAATGTGCTCACTGTCATATTAACAAATGTACCATTTTCATCCATTGTGCTATTAAAGTAGGAAATAACATTTATTTCAAAAGTCGAATTGTCTGGAGGCCACTGCAGGCATTTATTCCTCAAGTTGCCCATGAACAGCTGAAGCCCTATTAGTGCAAATACACTCAGACAAAATACAGTCAGGATCATAACGTCCGAGAGCTTCTTCACAGACTGGATTAGGGCTCCTACAATAGTCTTTAGGCCTGCAAAGAGAAAAGATCCACAGATTTATCAAAGAGTACCTTTGCCCTTCCCATATAATTTAGATGTCATGCAGACACTTAAAATAAATTATCTTTTGTTTCTCAAAAAGTAAAGCTTCATGAGCAGCCTTGGAGATTGTGAAGATGAATGAAAGGAAAAGATTATTTTTTATGAATGTACATATATTCCAATAAACTGAATATATAATATTATTCTCAAGCAGGAAATTTTATCAATCATGCTTTCCTGATATAGATTTGATTGTATTTCTTAACTTTTCTGTGCATTTAATATTCTGCCAATGATTCAGTTTCCAGTTAATATTAAATATGACTTCACAACAGTATGAAGATAGAATGAGATAGAATGGCAAGTCATTTTGAGAGAAAAAAATAATATTAAATATGACTTCACAATAGTATGAAGATAGTATGAGTTATAATCGCAAGTAATTTTGAGGGAAAAATACCATTTGCATTTGATAAATTTTCCTGTGCAATATTTATCTCATTTTTGGTAGCTTTTTTGTTGATACTTGGTTGTCTTTAAGAGTAATGTCAATTTTAAGTGGTAAAATAAAGGAAAAAATTCAAAATCAAGAAAGCCATAGCGCTAAAGCTCATTTAATGTAAAAGAGACAACTTGTTATAATAAAATGCAGAAAAAACAAAGCAAAATAACCCATAGGCCTCATATTTTATATTTCATGCAAGAATCTGTTAAACTCAAAGGCTGATTTTGCTAAATAAAAGAAGCTAATGATGGAAAGGCAAAGAATCATAATCCAGGGTTATGATCCATGCCCTTTTTTTTTGGTTTTTTTTGGCAACACGAGCAGCGAACAGCAAGACTTATGCTCAAAGGAAGTGAATTCAACTTCAATGGAATGAAAGTCAGCCTCGGTGTTTAACCTCGCTCTCACCTGGAATGACTGATATTGTTTTCAAAGCTCGGAGAACTCTGAATGTTCTCAACGCTGAGACATTGCCCAGGTCCACAAACTCTGTCACATATCTGTAATAGGGGAGTTCACACACAAACACAATGACAGCACACAAATAACAATCGGAGTTATGAGGGGCCTAACACCTTACACCAACTACTTCTTACCTGGGATTACAGAAATAGTTTTCAAAGCTCTCAATACTCTGAAAGTTCGAAGAGCTGAAACATTGCCTAGGTTTACAAATTCTGTTACATACCTGTAGGATTAAATCACAGTTATTCAGAATTGAGGCAGAGCTTATACTAATTACGTGGGTCTTCAAAACCACTGTGGCAATATTAGCAATCATACTTCAAAATTTACCTGTCTCTTCAGTACACCTCACTTTTATAATTCTTTATTTTCATCAATTTTGCTTAAACTTCATTGAAGCGAAACTCACTGATTTGTATTTGAACAGCTAATGAAACTAGTTAGCTTGTAATAGGACAGTGACATGAAGTCAAAGGGATGGCTTCCATTCTGGTTAGCAGAAAAATGTAGGACATGAAATTAGTGTCCCTCAGCAGTAATTACACTAGCGGCTGATACTCTGTGCTGGCTCCTGCCATATTTTACTTTAAGTACTGAAATGTGTGATACATTGGCTAAACCTCACAGGTTGCAGAAATTAAATACTTGTAAATCAATATATTTATTACAATAATATTTGCCACTAATTTCATGCCCTAAAAGTTAAAAAAAGTTCTTGAACCACTTACGCCATTAAAATGACACTGAAGTCAAGCCAGTTCCATGGGTCTCGCAGAAAAGTAAAACCTTCTAAACAGAAGCCCCTTGCAAGAATTTTGATAAGTGATTCAAAGGTATAAATTCCAGTGAAAGTGTACCTGAAAAGCATCGAAGCAGGAATAATGGATTTTTGCATACTTACACTTACAGACAGTGACATTCTATATCAAAGATGACTTACAAGAAAAGAAAATAAAAACTATTTTGAAGTGAAAGGAGGAAATCATTAATTTAACTTGCCCCAAATACTAAGAATGTAATTGTCGTTCAGTAGATGAAATTTGAACCCAACACGCATATACTATTCATTTTCTAAAAGGCTGATTTCATCTCAGTTTTTGCGCTTGCAAATAATTTCAGACTCTAGTATTTATTGATACATTTCAGACTTTGATATGTATATGTACATTTTGTGGCACTCACAGGGCTGCCTCTTTGCTTGCATTCACAAATCAGGTAGATGTCTAAGTGTTACAAAAAATTAAGAAATTTTTTTAATGTCAAAATTGGAGAGCTTTGTGAAAATCACTTCTAGATAATAACTATAGTCATGCCTATAATACAGGTTTATTTAATAAATAATAATTAAATATAAGAAAGCATTCTTGAAGGTGTGGAGCATGATTACCAATTTACCTGGTGTGGGAACAACCATTCATTTTAAAACACATGAGAGTCAGTTACAACCAGCCTAATGCAGGGACTTTCTGAGACCCATGTGGGTCCAGGAGGAGCTCCAGAATAAAGGAAGTCTACCTACGGACCCTACTGCTCTCCTTTCGGACTCTCAGCTCCCCTAACAAGCCATAGTCACTGTTAAGCATACTGAGAAAAGGTGAATACTACAGCAGTTTCTAAACAGAGTATTCAGAGTAAGATTCTTTCATGCAGTTAGATAAATAAATAGAAATCAATAATGGCTATTGGAGAACAGGAGGGAATGAAAGAAACTGCAAGTGGTTAGAACCAGGTTTTTGATGAGTAGTATTATTTCAAAGAAAAAACATAATATTTCAAAGGAAACTGTGTATCTGTATTTTGTTAGAGAAAAAACGTGCATGCATAACCATGAACAAGAAAGGAAACAGAGATATTTTGTGGTTTCTTTACTTCTGTCAGCTCTTTGTTACTCCTTCACAGGTAACACCCTTTCCTCAGTGGTTTGAGTTCCTTGTGGTTTGGGTGTTGTGTGTGCTTGCTATGGCTGGCACTTGTGAGTTCACATCAGTGAGCCACCAAGAATGTCTCACTGTGCTAAGATCATGGGTACTTACGCAATATATGGCTGGCCTCACCAACGACATGCAACAATTTTACGTGCACATTTGAAGTTCTGGAGCTCCTTTTTCAATTTACAGCTCAGAACACCCAAGGACAAGAGCTTGCCTTTGTACTTCACCGTAGAAGTTCAGATATTCCTCAGACATAATTTTAAAGAGCAAGGCATTACTCTTAAACCAGTTAAATTACTTAGGAGGAAAGCAGAAAGATGATGATCTAATGGAATCTGATTCTTCATGACTCTGGAAAAGCCCATTCTGGCACGCAGCTTTCCATAAATGCTTCTTGTTTGGGGTCACACAAAACAAGGACATAAAAATAAAGAAGTAAAAATGTTTAACTTACTCTACATTCTTTGTCCAGTCTGGAGGGTTACTCATGGTCATAAATACACAGTTGGTCAAAATAGTGCACATGATAAGCATGCTGAATAACGTAGATTATAGTCAAGGCATGTAAGTCAAAAAAATATGACAGTTTTATAACACTGGAATCATTAAAAATATTAAGTGTATAAAAATATGTACAAATAACGTGACATTCTAAATAAAATTTGAAAATAAAGCTTTGCACATAATTTTATCTATTTTAAATGGTATGCCATCTGGCATGTTATGGTGCACGTACTGTAAAAAATACATTACTTCTATAATTATGGGAGGTGTAGGATTTAAATGAAACTTAAACACATCCTTAAGTCTGTAAAAATATGAAATGAGCACCTAAATGTCATCACTCATTGAAGCCAGGGGGATCACTCCAAAAGATCTTTAGGCAGAGGTCAGTTGTTTACGCCCAAGCCATTCTTTGGACATGATTGAAATATATTGGAAAATATTCTCCTTTTTTCTGACCTGGATCTTTTATAGGACACCTACCCCAATGCTGAAAAAGCATGCCTGAAAAAGCAGCTCTTTCCTCATGCTCTTTTGTCCTTGCTAAGTGAGTCAAGTTCATGAATAGTACTACTGGTCATGGTAAAAGTGTGACCTTAGATATGTTCAAGTGCAATGGTTTGTTACTAATTTGCCCTTAGCTGCAGGGTTTAGGATGGGATCAGGTCTCCTTTTGTATATAAAGCCTGATATTTAAACACTGACAGCTTTAGGTGGTTCAGTAGAGAAGTCTCTCAGTAGGAACGAAGACCGTACTGCAATTCACATGTAATATTGCAGCTTTTTAAGTGTGACCAGCATATGTTTAGTTAGCACAGGACACCCACACAGACATAATTTGTATATCCATATGAAAAGTATTATCTATGATTCTATGATTCTATTTCAGTAATTAAATAGTTTTAAATGGCAACCCTTAAATCAACATTAAGAAAAAAGGATATGAATGTACCAAAACCTTGATAGCAATTTTTCTGATGGGATTAAAAGGAGTTAAAATGTACAAGGCAGATGTGGCACTGAATCGGAAAATTGCCTTCCCCTTATTCAATACTATGAAAGTCTGCAAAAAAGAAACACAAAATTAAAATACAGCGTTGACTACGTAATTGTCTTTACCTCCTTCTAAAGGATTCCATTCTCGGCCTGGGAGGTTCAAGTTCCATTCTACTGTCTACCTGTGGTAGGAAAATAACTGATTTCTATGAACACAGCATATTAAGCCCTCCACAGCCAATTCTTCACTTTTTAAAATTTCCCAGCATGTGGACTGAATTCTGATATTATTAAAATTGGTGGGAATTATCATCACCAATGCCAGTTTATCAATAACAGCAAAACGCAGCATTTCATCACTAAAATATTTTCAATTTTATTTCTAACAAAGACTTTGATTAAAGTCAGAATTTCAAATTAATCAAATGCATTCTACCCTGTGAGCAAACACTAACAAAACCAAAACAGCAAAAGGGCAATTCTAAACATCAGTTTGTATTTGGAACAAATACTTGACAGAATTATATACACATATATATGGTGACAAGGACAAACACCTGTCACTAAACAATTAACCACAATTTTTAAATAATTTTGCTTTCATTTTAGATTTTTAAATACTACCAATATAAATTATATGCATCTTCTAAAAATGTATCTGTGAAAAAATAACAGGGGTTAATAAATTGCCAGCTGACATCATTCTGAGCAGTCTGAAACAAAGGCACACCAGAATTTGGCATCTTATAACAACAAATCTTTTCTTCAAAAAAATGCTGTTTTCATTTTTAACAATATGCTCTTATTTTCCCTATATGTAAGCACCAAATTTAGGTAGTTGCTATCTTTTAAATTTTGACCTACAGTTCATGTTCGCTTTCATTCTGATCCTGTTGGCGGTCATCGCCTAAGTGTTTTCATTTTTATTCCAAGTGTATTTGTGTGTGAGGTTTACTTGCATCTTTGGTGCTGTTTGAAATTTCTTCAGGGCATGACTATTCTTCATTCCTTTTACTCTTTGTCAATGGTAATGGTTCTGCTTTGTGTTACCATAATAGAGTCTTTGTTACGCTCTCAGCAGAGCTATATAGTATCACTGTTCTCCAGGTTGATTTCCATTCTCTGTAAAAACTGGGCTGTGATCAGAAAAATGCTGCCCTCTCTGTGGCCTTTACTGCCTTTACGGCCTGGTCTGCCGTCTCCGGAAGAGAAAGCACACCTCTCTATAGGGAGAAAGAAGACAGGTAAAGGAGCGTTGCTGGTGCCCGTTCACAGAATAACGGCAGGCATAGCATTGAGAATGACAGAGAATGGACTTACGCTCGTTGGCGTTTCTCTCTGCCCTACAGTCCTTCGCCCAGCTAGAAATGGTAGAAAGATGTTGCCTGTCCCAAGGTCACTGCTGCAGCTGAGCCTGAAGACAGACTCCAATTCACAGATGATTTTCTCTGCATTGACAAGTTGATGATTAAGAGTAGTTTCTGCTATAAACTAGAGGAGGGATGACTAATTCATCATTTAAAATGTCCATTTGTTTTCTGTTGAGCACATTAGGCTGGGACGTAACCTAAATACAGATGTTACCTGTGACAAAAGATTCTGCTGTTCACTAATTACTCTCATAGACTAATAAGTCCCTCAGTTGCTTGAGTTTTTACACTTTTGTTCCAAAAAATCTGACTTATTTTTCTAATCATTGGAGGTTAGAAAGTGTACTTCAGTACTTCTCAGGGTTTCTGATACTTCATTTGTAGAAGACTTGTTTAGAAAACTTTAGTCCTGAACTTATTTATGCAACTTTATGAATTGTTTTGAAGCTAGTCAAGAAAAGGGCTTAGCACACACAATTATATTGTAAGTAAGAATCTTCATGGAACTGTTGATATAACCAAACCCACATAAATGAAAATATCCCTTGGCAACACTCCCTCTCTGAGCTTTCATTTCTTCAAATTTCCTTAATAATGTTAATATTTGTATTATCTACAGTACTGTTTATTTAACTTTGGCAACTGTTAGCTTATGCAAGTACATATGGATTCTGCTTTACATTCCGTTCCTGTTACTGAAGCCATAATTTTTAAAACAATTTTGTGAACCACAAATTTAGCCACAAAATTGAGAGCACTATTGGCATGACTTTTTCCTAACAAACAAAATAACTTTCTTTACAGTTTAAGGTATTTTATGCCTTTGTTTTTTAATAGTTACTCAACATCAAGTTTCCTATCTGGATGGCAGCCTGGAATGCCTCAAGCATTACAGATATTATCCAGTTTACAGTTATTATCCACAGCTTCATCTTCCTTCACTCTCCTTACCCACAACATTTTGCACGTCTATCAGGAACTGGGAGAACATCTTGATGCTGCTAAAGGAGAGTGCAGAAATAAGGAGATACAGAGCAGCACCTGCTCCTACCATCAGCTGTACATTTTACTTATCTATGCAGGACATAAGGTATTTTTAACTACTCCCAGGCTGGACAATTTCAGATCCTGGAGGAATTTAATGCAGGCTACATCTAATCCCAGCTACGGAGATATACTTCTTTGTTCCTTGTCTTTCTCTTAAGTCATATAATATTAGTCTGTTTCCAGATGGTATGTATCATTGCTACAAGACCAAAGCCCACATACTCTACTGCAGAGCCTGACTTTTAAAAAGGTCAAGGGGCAAAGTTTTTACTTGAATGGATCTGTCTGAACTAGCCTTTCTATCTCCAAGTCCCTGGCTTGCGGATCATGTGAAAATGAGCACTTTATACGACTGTACAAATCAGAAGGGGAAGGACACCTCTTTTAGGAGTTTAAATTCTTCGTGTAGCACAACTATGCTATTAATGGTCCAGTTGTGTTATAGCCTTGGACATGTAACTCAGGCACATTACTTTTCTCTCACAACACAGAACCCTTCGCTCTGCTTTTTCTGCATGAAAAATCTCAATTAGTCTTCAGAACAACAAAACTGTTTTTTTTCGATTCCTTCCTCAAAACATAGCTCTTCTGTGGTGTCTGCCACATACTTCTAATTGACAGCTGTGCAGCAGAGAACTATCCTAGCAATCCCAAGCACCTCAAGCAACAGTTTTCATTGTGGTAGTTTTATACGACACAAGATTTACACGGAGTCTTTATATGCTAAATATATATATATAGAGAGATAATTTATACATACATATATAGATATATGTTTATATATGTTATATCACTATAACAGAATCAAAGAATGTGGTTGTAGTCCCTTATTTCACTAACTTGGATAGATGCTACCTTGTTATTTACAACCATCTCCACTGCAAAATCATGCTTGGAAAACCTTGTTTGTCATATCCAGTCTTACTGCTACATTGAAATCAGGAAAATTCAGTCATGTTCTCAAGTTCAGGCAAGCTTAAGGAAGCTATATCCTCCTTACAGTGAGGTAAATAAGAAGTAACTCAATGGAAGTTGAAGGACTCACAATATAGAAGAGTGTAAATCACTTCTGTTAGATGAAAGTATGTTTCTGTGTATTTAGTGGCTTGATGGCTCTAACCATCATATTTTGTGATTAAACTTTTCTAGTGTAGAAAATCATATTCTATTTTGTGCAAAAGATTATTCACTTACTTTTTTATTGATATAATATGGGTCCAGGTCTTCCAAAGGTTCAGACACCATTCCTGGAGGTATGTCACCGTAAATAAATGGCAGCGTCTTTCCTGCCTCCAAGTCACTGTTTGGTTTTGGACCATTTTCATCATCATCATCTGTATGTTCTTGCTTGGGCTTTTTAGCTTTTTCTTCTGCAGAACGCTTTTCAATAGCTGCGAGAGAATCTCTAGTAAAATAGCGGAAACTTTCAGGTCCTGGTGGTACCAACAGTGCCTGTGCCATGTTTTCATCCTGCAAATTTAAGTACTTTTAGCCTCTTGCATAAGAATGACCTATAAAAGAAAATTAGATAATTTAGGAAAACTAGATTGTACTGACAGAAAAACACCCCAGCATTTGCTCAGAAATGCTTTCCAGGCCTGAAATAGAAGCAGCATGTTTCAAAACGGAATAAAAGTTAAAAGCAACTGCTCAGACTTTATTTAGATATTTTATAAATTATTTTTCAGCTTTTCCCTGCTGGTGTGGAAAAAGACACTGCTTCTGCCCACAAACACTGCTTTGCCCATGTCATTAGACTCTCCCAGTTAGAAAATACTGATACAAGTGTTTTAACAGTATATCTCTTTTTAACAGCAAGTATAAATGCATATTCTATGAAGTACTCTTGAAAATTGTAAACCTTTTTTTTACTAGTTAATACGTTTTATCTTCCCAGATTTTTTCAAGTATCCGTAATCCAACTTTATAAAAGCAAATATTTTCATTAAATGAAAAAGAAGTTCTTGCATGATTAATGCTATTTAAATGACAGCAACTGAATTATGGGAGGAACAAGCATAATTCTTTCTTACTGACAGTTTACTGTGCTGAAGGTTAATGTTAGGTACCAAAGCAGGTTAGGTTGCATTTATTGACTGTCAGTGAGCTGTGAATCAAAGCCACAAGCCTTTTAGGTAAAAGGAAACAGGATGTATAATCAAGAGCAAGTGGGAAAAGAATGCTGCTCCTGTTTTTTTGCAAGGCAAGTGTCATAATAGTATTTCAGACTAAAACTAGTTTGAAATTTAAGACTGTGGTTCCCTATGAATGTCTTTGGCGCCAGTGCTGGCTGATGTTGTCCCTGCTGCTTTTTCCTGCTCTCTGCACCAAAATCTCCACTGCATAATACATCTCTTTTTGAAGCCCTGCAGTGCATCAGCTGAAAGTAACGTTCTTTTCTTTCTTCCAAGTCCTTCTGCAGCAGGACCAGTTGCCTAAACTGACACACTGCACATCACAGTGGAGAGGTTTGAATGGCTAGAGGGAGGGAATGGCAGAAGGAAGGTAGATCTGATAAAGGAGCACTGCCACCAAGTAAGACATGATAGCCTTATTTGATGACTACTTCACAAAAGGTTGTGGCATAGCATAGTAATAATTTTAATTATGACAAACAAGTTTTAAGAGTGAGTTTCAGTGCCTGAAATGAGTTCTAATTGTGTTTTCTGTATATGAAGACATGTAGCCTTCCCTATGTTACCTCATGAATGTGGAAGACCTGTATTCTGGAGTTGCCACATCTAGGTTTGAGCCATAATATTGTATTCACTTGCATTCATTCAATAGTCTTTCTCCTAAAGCTTCTTGCCTGTCTGAAGTAGTTTGAGAAAATTGTGCGTGCGCACACACACACACACAAAGTGCCACAGTAATGATCGTATGAACTAATGGATTCCTTTTCAAATGACACCCAAAAAATCAAAACCTGTATGAAGGTAGACAGTGATGTTAAAACATGCTTGAAGAATCTACGGTAGAAAACTGGAGGAAAGAAATGAGACTGCATGTTCCTAGATGTGAATTACCAATCCAATGATGGTGAGTAAACCTGCTCTGGTGCCACCTCAAGTCTTTATCTCTGGAGTGGGTTCACAGCACAGCATCAGTGTGTACAATCAGCACTGAGATCATTGAAATAATTTAGTTGCTAGATTATAGCACTGAGCATCTAAGTAACGCAAGAGCAAGACCTGAGGTACCTGACCACAAATTCATAAATAAAATATACTGTCATGTAGACGTGGAGAAAGCTTTTCTCAAGGAATAGCCTGGAGAACGTTGAGTTAATGTAACATGTAGAATGACAGAGATCCTGGAGGGGCTGGAGGTACTGATGCAGTACAAATTGAAAATCAAATTGTTAAGCCAGGCAGCGTCTTCAGCAGGCAACCTCATCACATGCTGCTGTACTGAAACTTCTGCTACTAATTTTTAGTGTGTATAAGACAGAAGCCTTTGCTGATACTTGTTTTGTATTAATGTAACTCCCAATTATAAGTATCCTAAACTCAAAATTGTCCTTTATTTGAGAGTTAAAAGCACACATTCTCTGAATACAGTCCACACTCCTTTGATTATTGTTTTTGCCCATCCAGGATTAATAAACTAATATGATGTTTGAGGTTTCCCTTTGGTTTTTCTGAATAATTGATTCCTTTATTACACATTTTACAGGTCTGTGATTCAAGTTGTTGACCTAGGTGCCTTTTCTATGAAACTAGGCTTGAAAAGTGCACCCTTTTCAAGGGTGTCATCAAGAGTCATCAGTGGGTCCATCTTCTCTTTATAGTTCAGTGCGTTTGGTTAGGCTGCTTTTCATCCATTAACAGTCACAGTTATAAATGCTATAACAAAACACATTGTCCTCACTAGAAATATATGTATTTGTAATGCCAAGTCCACATATTACTGGGAAAAGTAATATTAGCAGACTTGGGGTTTCACTGTATCTCTCAGACAGTCATAAAACATGCTTTAAAAAGGCTTTCTTGACAGGTTGGAAACATCACTTGAGTCCTGCCTCCACTACTGTCTTGTGCAGTTATATCTTTCCTGGCTGCTGCTTTACACAAGAAGTTTCTTCCTATACTAAATATACCCCAAGTGTTTTCATTCAGATTACAGGGCTTAATAGAACAACACACAAATATGTGTTTGATTACTGTTGCTATACATGCAGTAGCTTAATAGAACAACGAAACAAAAGTAATTCTGTTCCTGCACTGAGCCCTGAACAAGCTCTTAGCAACCCTTGAACTATGAACCTCTTGGTTTTTAGTGATAGCTTCCCTCTTCTTCCTTCACTGTTTTTAAAATTGCTAGTTATCCTGTGACTAAACTGCCAGGACATGAATGATACTGGGCAGAATTCAGACAAACAAGGAATTCTGTCTATCTAATAATTTCAGAATAGCTTTCATTAAAAAAACATCTTTAAAGGAATAGTCTCAAAAATACACGTAGGATCCAAGTCATCCAGGCCCCTCAGTACCTGATACTGCTCAACAAAAAGAATTTCATGTATTTGAAATATAATTTGGGCCCAGATACCATAAGCATTGTAGACCATTGGTCTACAATTCAATAGATTTCATTAGAAAAAAGAAGCTCCAATTTATTAAAGACATGCTTTTGCTAAGTAAATCCATTTACTTGTATTTGAGCATTGCATTCCATAAATCCTTATCCAGTTTTCCTTCAGTCCCTTCCTTTAAATAATAAAGTTGAACAATAAACACTATCCATATGTTCTTAATTTTATGCATATATCAGTTAATTATATTATGTCTATGAGTAACTTGTTAAATTTTATTTTTGAATATAATTATCTTATCATTTACACAGAAGATGACTCAGAAAGTAAGTGAAATATCTGTGCTAATGATGTCAAATTAATTTTTGTGTGTCTCTGAAAAAGCCAGAAGTCATCATCTGAAGTATCTATTTTTATGATACATTAAATCAGTCAAACGGTAAAAGTGAAAGTATCAGTGGAAGAACCTGGTGGATACTATAAATATTTATTAAAATCATCAAGTAATCTAACAGGTTATTTGCATTTTGGATTAAACAATCCACATATACCCTTCAAAGTTTTCAAAGTAAAGAAATAACAACCCTTGCAGTGTTTCCTCTTACGGGCTGGTTTTTTTTGGCTTTTAGAACACTGGCATTAGAATTATTTTCCTGCTAAAACCTTGAAAAAGCTGACTACCAAGATTTTCATTCCATTAAAACTGAAACACTGGCACACAAACATGTATTTGATTAGAGTTGGAGTAAGCGTGAGGCTAGCAAATGGAATCTGTGAAATGACCAAATATCATAATTTTCTTATGCTAATCCTTCATTTGAAAGACTGTAATTTGGGAATAATATCTTCCTCTGTGCCAAGCACAGCAATAGCCTCTCAGATGCTAAAATCTGGATTAAAAACTCCACTCTAAATGACTACTGTTAATAAGACTAGCTGTCTCACATTAGGCCAGCAAAGATACTTGTCCAAATCAAAAACGTGGGGCTCCCATGGTAGGAGAGGCAGAAACAACAGGGCTAATGGCACCACTTCAGCATCAGCTAGAGATTATTTTCTGCAGCTTTTGAAGGAAAAAGAGTAGCTACTCTATGCTGATGTCGTCAGACAGTTACCTCAACTCAAACTACCACTGTCCTGAGAAGGAAAGGAATACAGAGAGAGTGTATGCAGGAAGAGTCTAATGAAATGAGTCATCTTAACTCCCTCTCTTAGTATTTGGGAAGTTTTTTTGAAAAATTCAGGTTGTTTTTTTTTTGAAGTGAAGATAAATTTAAGTTACTATGCTCTGACCAAATTCCAAATTGGGTAATGCTGCGTTCAATTTATCCCAAAAGAAAAGGATGGATAAATACTAGTTTGTTGTGAAGATGATCTAAAATAAAATATTTTTATCGAAATGTCTCATGGCATTTATGCACAGAGGATAATTTCACAAAGAAAAACCTATCCTCTTATCTGCTGAAATGTTTTGAAATATTTTTTTACAGTTATAGGTTATTATCTTTTAAAAACTGATATTTACTTTGTTTTTCCTGGCATCTTTACATTATTTTTTACTGCTTTAAAAATATTTGAATAAGAAACAGAACTCCAAAAAGAAAAAAAAGTCCCAAAATGTCACCGCTGTAATTCAAAGTGGCAAATGCAATGTAATGCAGAGTTAATTGAGATATCTAAAGAGATATCCAGTCACAACTGTCCAAGGGGTCCTAAGCCAAGGAATTCGTGAATGTTGGTTCCACAAAAGTAGGTATATCCAAGGAGAGGAGTTACCTCCTCAAAGCTAAAAACAGCCTCCAGCATTTAGCACCTACTCAGAACTTGCCTCTTCTTTAAACTGTAATCTACTAATTTAAACTATGATAATTTGTGTTTACAGGTCCTAACTGACTAATATGTAGGGTTTGTTTTCCTTTTTTCCATTCCTTCCAACATTTATCATTCATCTATTGTGTCATTTTTCTTCGACTATAATTTATCTGTAGCAATTACTATAATTTTTGTCTGGATTTGCACAGTCAGCCTCAGTAGCCTGTAGGCATTAGTGTTACATAATGACTCAAAATAAAAATAATTAAATCACCACCAGGTATTTATTAATAAAATTAATAAATCAGAGAAGACAAAAATACTTACTTGTTATTAGAATATGAAATCAACTAATAAAGGTATGTAACAGAAACAATATTCCCTTAATAAAAGCTTACTTTAAAAAGATTTAGAATGGGGTAGTGATAAGTGGCTGAATATGAATTGGCAGTTCACATTGGCTGAAACCTGACTGAAGAACAGTAAATACAGGAAATACTAATGAATTAATACTACTGTGCTTCTTCAGGGATGTTACGTGCAATTTTATTTAATGTCCTCAATAATGACTTGCAATAAGGTGTGAAAGCATGTGAACTAAATCTCAAGAACCCAACCTCAACAAAAGAAAGTACCAGAAAAGATTGGAAATCCGGGCAGAATGTAATGCGTGAGGTTCAATCTGACTGGTGAAAGACTAGGCAGGTGGGAAAACACTCAAACCAGATTATATTAGAGACTGAAAAACAATCCCAGACATGTCTGAAAGATCCAGGAGCTGCTTCTTGGGATATCTTTGGGCACTGCTCTCTCTCACCAAGACCTTGCTATGGATAGGCTTTCCCCCCACTTCTTTGCCTGTTTGTGCCCACTGGCATTCCACACTCATCTCTTTTCTTCCCTCTCTACCTCACTGCAACATTTGCTTTTGAATTAATTTTACCCTATTTCTTCTCTCCTCCTACCTAGGAGTGGAAATAGTGGCTTATGAATCTTACGTCAAGGCTAACGTATGCTGTACCTAGTAAATAGGAGTGATCAAAAATAGGTAGATTATGTAAAGAAATGAAGACAGATTCCTCAGATATGTACCTGCAAGTTGCAGAACCCCCAAATAAATTGTTTGACCTATTTATTTATAAAAATTGACCAAAAGCGCTAGGAATCTTTAAATGCAGGTCTGCACTATATCTTCTTTAACACCATAAGTTGCCTCTGAGAAGGTGTGAAAAGAGATCACGTGTGAGTACTTGAAGTGTTGGAGAAACCTGAAGAAAGCCAAATGAAAACCACATGCAATTTAAGAAGAGGAAGGGTCTCTTTTTTAGCCCATCAACCTATTTTGAGTACAGTACTTAGTATTTTGCAAATACCTTCCAATGTTATAGATCCTCACATTCTAATGGAAAATAGCTACAATACATGTAACACAGATTTCTACAGCTAGACCTCATTAAAGATGTTAGATTCATTTTCCCACTGATATTTTAGTGAAAATATACATATATATCACTATATCAAATGGCCATCTTATGAAGTGAAACATTATCTCTGTCTGAGAAGAAAAGATGGTCTTACCTTTATTTTTCTAAGAAATGCCAAACCTCAGAATTTAGCCACTGGATCTTTT
This sequence comes from Charadrius vociferus, assembly GCF_000708025.1. Lineage (NCBI taxonomy): Eukaryota > Metazoa > Chordata > Aves > Charadriiformes > Charadriidae > Charadrius > Charadrius vociferus. Next base: position 5,314,627 of record NW_009646928.1, on the reverse strand, counting down.
GCTATCATGAAAACAAAAAGGCTGCATTTCTAGCAGAAAAGGGAATTGGTAAGAAAAGTTTCTCCTTGGGAGCTGAAGCTTCTTCAAGACTGAAGTTTCTTCAAGACTCTCTCATTCTTTGTTCCTGTGTCTAAAGCTTCTCAAAATTAATTGTGGTAGACAAAGATAAGTACTTATTTACATAGACACATTTTTCCAACCTAAGAGCAAAGAGACATAGGAAAAACAGGGTGAAAGATGGTTTAGTCCACAAAACCTAACACAGACCAAAAGCAGATTTAAGAATATCCTTTAAGTTATATGAGTTTAAAAAATTCCATTTATTTTTTTACCTGCATGCTTTAACTAAAAGGGAAAAATGGGTCTTGTTGAGATTACTGCACTACTAGTGCAGTCTTTGGTAGACAGAGGATAACTGTGCCCGGGCTAACAGGAGTGTTCTCATCTGTTACTTATGGAACTGCACAGTGTATCATTACTCCCTACGGGATTTACTGTCTCGAACCGGGAATAGAAGTTAATTCAGTCTATATTTGCATAAAGATATGGATACTTCTGCACGTTATTTATCTTAGAGAATGTTGGTATAAGTGTTTTTCTGTTTGTGACAAAATTTTTCTTCCATCTCAAGCAATGTGATAGCAGAAAAAGATAATTTCTTCTCCAGGCTCTTCAGTTTAAAGATTGCATCATTACAAGACCTGACCAAAAGTTGGCTATGGCTTCTTCAGTCTTTAAAGCTTTAATAATCAGAGTATCTAGTTCAAGAAATTTAAATAGTCTACTTACAGCTTGCAAACTTTAGTCTTCAGCCATTGAGATTGAGATGAGATGTCTTTGAGACATTTATTCTCATTTGAACTAGATATATTTCTGGTTCTTTTTGTACTTTTTAAATGTTGTTGTTATTTTGCTTTTATTCCTAGAAAAGAAAAGGAAAAGAAGACATCCCCCTCTTTTAGGTCTCTGCTGCTGCCAAAGGAGCCCTTAATAATACTTTTCACAAAATGTAGTGAGAATGAGCAGCCACTGTAGGAACTCTAGATAAAATAAACAAAATATTTGTAGACACAGAACAGGTCAGAGAAAACATAGAAGGTAGAAAAACAGAAAGTGAAAGCATTCTACTAGACTACTGCTTCTCCTATTTATAAAGATAGAAGATCTCCAAGTACTCCTACAGAAAATATATTTAAAATACTAGCCTAGAATTTATCCAGTACTAGTTACTATTAATCTAGAATTACATTTTCACAAAGATACAATGAACGATACCACAATTAGAGCGTCTATTTGTTTAATAATGTAACATAAAGACATTCCGATGATTGCTAACAGCAAATTCTTTCAATGTCCTGGTCATTTTGAGTAAGGGACTGATTCAGCACATCTCACTGTGGTGAGTCACTGCTGGAGAGGCTCCACCGAAGACATCTGAAAGCTGTGTCTCCAGTACTGCCCTCAGGGAATCATGACTCTCATACTGCCACCAATGGTACTTATCCACCAATGCATATTTTCCACTGAATGCAGCTTTCCCTGGGGGTACACAGGGGATTTCCCCATCCCTTTGCCTATTGGGTGCATCTGGATTCTGCCTCTGAAGTAGCATTGTGGCTGAAATCTGATCTCATGGTCAGATAACAGTGCAAATAAGCAAAATGTATAGGCAAGTGCTGTTGCTTGCAGGCTTTAAAATAATATGAAAGGGATCCTATATCTTCCTATAAAAGACTAATCACAAATACTAAGCATTTATATGACATTTATTTTCAAAAGAGGGGGGTGTAACTACTATCCAGTTATTAAAATATTTGCCAGTTTGCAAAATATTGAGAAAATTAATGTGTGCTGAGGAATTAACCTTTAATGTGAAAATTGTTAATAACACTAGCAGTGCAGGTAATTTCAATAAATCTGTATTTTGAATTAGAGCACAAGGCAGTCACAAAGAATCTTTTTTCACATGTAATCCTACCACCTAGTCTTCATCTTCCTAGTTATTATATCCTCCATATGTTTGTATTGGCTGTATCTCAATGGATAAGGGATGCAGCTTTGTTATCTACTAATGCTATACATCTTGGTAATATGGTAGTATCAACGGTATTCACAGCAAAAATTGGAGGAAGGAGGTTGGCAGAATTGTGACCCCTCTGTCTTGAATTTATAATAGTAATTTCATTACAGAATTTCAATCAATAACTCATCTCATATAGTTGTAAGCAACTTTTTTTTCTGTATAATGCAGATATTTGCAATACATTGAAAAGAAAAAACATTTTGCTTTATTTTTAATCTAGTTTCTTTGGTTCTCACCCCAAGACTAGAAATTTTCATAGGTAGGTCCAGTTTATGCAGTTTTACTGTGGCTGAAAGTAATGATAGAGAATTATTTTTGCTGATATCACGGTGATCAAAATAATTTTTATTTGGAGTAGTTTATCCTGATTCAGCTTCCAAGAGTGAACCACAGGTAAAATCTCAGGCCTAGTCAGAGGTGTGATTCCTGATGGACAGACTATATATATTCTTTCCTGTGGGACTCTTTCCTGAACTCTTCTGCCTATATGGCATCACCATTTATTTTAAGAGTGGTTGGAATATCCTTCAAATTCTGAGACATGATATTGCTTCAAAAAAAGTTTCAAAATATATCTTCATGCACTTGAGCTCCCTTTCAATGTAATGATGAGCTGGAAAAGATAGTTGCATATTGTGCAAAGTGTGTTGATTCCATCCAAAATGTGACTTAGAAAATAAATGGGGCTATTCAAAATAAGACATTCTTATAAAGAACATTACAGCATGATACACCAGTGATGGCAGTGAAATCTCACGTTAGAGATGAATGCCAGAGAATGACTGGAAATCTTGGGCAACTATAGGGATATTTGAAGTGTTCAGTGATCATAAAAATCTTGACTCAATTTTAGATTAACAAGAAACAGCATTATCCACAACAGTACTTGTCCAGATTCAGACTTATGTGTTGCATGTTCCCCATACTCTAGATTCAACTAATTCCTAATCCTTTTTGTACTCAAAATTTAAATGTGCTGACAAGTGAAACACTGGAACGTACACCAGTATCCACTGTGGAGGTGTTAAAGGAGTCACAATAAAATATCAGTTAGCAATATCTAAATACATCGCAGTATCAATTTTGCTTTGTTAAAAAAATAGAAAGCTCTGTTTGTAAAGTAATACTCTTTTCTAAAATTTTCTATGGAAACTCATGAAAATGCATTTGCAACACAAAATATTGCTTATGAGCCTAAAAAGAAATAACAAACTAAACTCAGAAAATTAACTGAATCATTAAGAACCATGCAACTGGAACACTTACTTTCCTAGCCTTACTAAGCCGCAGGAACTAATCAATACAAAAAAATATAAAAGAATAAACTTTGTATAGCACAAGATTAATGGATTGTATTTAGACTTTGACAGTTGTGCAGCAGACTGAAAGGCAAAAAACTGGAACTTCTGGCTGAGAGGCTTACACACAATTCTCGGCTGAATGTGATCGTTACTACACAAGGAGGAAAATGCACAGAAAGTCAACATGAAAATAGAGTGCTTTATACCTGTGGTTTAACACATGGATTTTTTGAAGGCGTTCATTCAGGCATCATGGAAGTGCCTAATAAAAAGTTTGGAATGTTTTCTGAATGGATTATGGAAGTATGATTTTCATCTAGTCACTACAGGTGTGTAATAAATCCAAAGGAGCACAGCCAATGGGGTACAAGTTCTACCACCTCCTTAAATGGTGTCTCTTGTAATGTTGAAATTCAAATATATTAACTAAATATTGTACCAATTAGAGGCCTTTAGCTTTAAGTAATATATACTACAGAATAATAGCTAGTGCTACAGCAGCTACTAGAATTCTGGTATTCTTCCTACTATAACAGAAATTAAAGCAACTTGATATATAGGAAGTACATGGGAAGTAACTTAAACTAGTGTTAGTAAAAACCTTTCAAGACGACTCCTTTAATACTCAGTTACAGCTTCACTGGGTAGGCAGAAGCTCCTTCCTAACACAGGCTGAATTTTTTTAATACTGCTTTTGGTCTGAACTTCTATCTCAGGTCAGACTTTTTCATATGAACATTTTGGCCTTAAACATTAGTTACAGGCTTTTTTCTTCAGACATTCCATCAGAATGAAAGTAAACATTAGGATTGCTCTCCCTATTCCTTCAGTTCAATCTGACCTTGGACTCTTAGGCCCTTTTGAGATTAACTACTTATTTCTTTCATCAAGTTTATCTCACTTAGGCCTACAATAAAATTATAAATAGATTGTCTTTCTTACTGTAAAACCTAGCACTTCTGCTTTCATCTGTTGTACACAAATTTTACAGATGATTGGGCTTTAAGTTAAAATCAAGTGAAACAGAATTTTTAAAGAAGATTCAAAGCTGTTGTTGATGAGTGTAATTTGCTTTGCTCCTTGACAGGATGCAAGACTGCAAGTTAGGCATATGCCTTCCCTCATCATTTAAAAGTGCTCTCTCTATCTCTGTGCAACATAAAAGTTATCACAGGAAACTTGAATTTCTGGACACAGTTTATATTTAGTTTATATTTCTTTTCATCTAAAGAGTGCTTTTCAATGGAAAACGCACTCAAATATCTGTTCAAATAAGAACAATTTATCTGAGGTTAAAAATCTCTCTCTTTGACTGTGAAGTTAGGTTAACTTTTATAAAATGTATAGGGTGTCTTCATTCGTATGATTAATGTCCTAATTTTGTAGTCTACCAGCTTGATCCTTATGACTTAACCACTGCATAATCACATATCCATTCAAAAGTAAATGCTTAACACTAGTAACTGTAGAGAAATCTCAGTGCTCGAGGAAATCAAGTTGGTACCACATCAACTGCATCTGAGAAAAAATAATCCTGTGGCTTTAGGGAACAGAGCTGAATTCATCTTCAGGTTTTCAAGATCACCACATGTATATTTCAAATATGAATAAAAAGGGATAAAAATATTCTCGTATCAAAGTCTTGGTACAGTTACACAGTTGTACTTTGTGACTGGCTTTTGAGAAGACAGTGAGAGTTGTTGGCTAAGTGCATTCATTTTAACACCTGAAAACTTATTTGGGCATATTTAAAATTAGACCAAGAACTTTGGTTTTCTGAGAGTGTATTTTTCACTAACATAAACTCAGAATTCCTCAGTGTGTCCAAATATTAAAAGATAGTACAATAGCACATAACAAAGGGCAGACTTTTCAGGATACTCGAACCAATGTAGGCAAGAATTTGGGACATGGATCAAATTCAGGCTACGTGGGCTCCAGAAATCTCTACTCCAGACTATCAGACAGGACTATCAGACAGTCAAAGGACATGATGTATGAGAAATGATGGCAGTTTTTTTCTCAATGAATACAGTAGCCAGGCAACATAGTACTATGTTGCCCTATATTAAAGGAACTATTTTTACCATGAACAATTAATTTCCTTTTATTCCTTGCTCATTTTAATTCTTCATCTGCATATCTGTAGTGATCTTTGAATACAAAGTTGTAACTTCTTAGAAATCTATATACAATCATACATAATAATATTTTATGGTTAAGCAGAGCATGCAACAATTTATCCTAGCCCCAAATTTCACACACATGTAAAAAAGGAAGTTTCTTACTTCACATTGTTCTTAAAATAAATTACGCTAAAAGACCAGAAACATCGCTCCCTTCTCATGTCAAAAAGGAGGGCCTAATATTAAATAAGCAATGTTTAATTGAAGCATAAATGGAAATTGCCTGCGATGTATCTCTATCCAAAGATCTTTCTGTTAAGTGGTTATACTGCCGTATAGTAAAAGGGATCACAGAGCCAATACTACTGATACTCTTCCAAGCCATTTTCCATATTGGCATCTGTGGTATCCTTTCAGATTTACTGCTGTCCCTCATACTTTCATTCAGGAAGTCCTGCGAAGAAACATGAGGATGTGCCTGATGCAGCACAGGTACAGGGCGTCAGCTGTATGTGCTGTTCAGCTGATCTATACACATGTAGTAACTTCAACACATGTGAAATGCATCAGCTTTGCTGAGCAGGTAGCTCAACAGTCCAGCATGTATGCAATTGATATACCTGGGACTCACTGCATATGGACTACACAGTCGATATATACGTACTCAAAATGTGAGCATTTGATAAGGATATATGACATCCAAGAAGTTGATGGATCAAGTCAGGAATCCAGAGAAGCAGCAGGAAAACCAATTCCAGGTTGAAAAAGGGACCTGTGCACACAGTAGCTCTATGATTACACTTGCCTAAGTAAAACTACTCAGTAAGAAGGGATCAATAACAATAAAGAATGAATGACTAGACAAATAATTAATCTGAGCATAAATAACCTTTTCCTTAAGGTCTTTACATGTAAAAGAGCCTCATAAAAGCTTAAGCTCTTTAATTAAATTTTAACCTTTTAGTTGCATTTTTTGCTGTAAAACACATTCTATGATCTGTCTTAATTGGTAGAGTAAGTGAACAGTAATTTTTTGTAGGAAGACCTTACCAAGACTAGTAGCCACTTTAAAGTTCAGCAGCAATTTGAAATGAGAGTTTTGGGTGGATTGCCTGATGCTTTTGGTTGGTTTGGGTTTTGTTTGGGCTTCGGGTGTTTTTGGTTTTTTTTTTTCAATTGAAAGAAATCATTCTGGGATGGATAACAAATAAATAAGAGAGCAGATATTTTTGTGACCTAGAATTTAACTTGCTTACTCCTATTTAGGATTACAGTGATAGTACGCACACATTATGGTTACTCAAGAGCATATGGTGCTCCTACTCTATATTTATATTTTGAAGTAATGCAGTCCCTGCCTGAGCTGCTCTTATCCCTAGTCCTTCCGCTTTACCTCATCATAAGACAAGGAAAATCAAGCAATAACACTATCACTACAATATACCAGGTATTCCAGTTGTCCACAAAGAAAATTTTGATGAAAGCAGATGAACTGGTTGTAAGATACCAGCTCCAATATCAAGGTCCTATGGGAGGGCAGTCAATACCAAACTTCGAGAGAGATACCATTGGCAATGTGCCTCAGAGCTTTTAATCAGGCGTGGTAGCTGTAATGAGCAACAGCAACTTTCCACTGAAGAGGAAGCAGTTTCCTATAGATGGACTTTATGGGGGTTGACATTTGATTTGATGGGCTCACTGAAGCCACAGCTCAGAGTGTGTACATTTGTTCTGTAAAGCAGTTTGAACCAGTAAGCATCAATTTTATTATGATATTTAAAACCTTTTATTTATTCAAGTGGAGATGAAAAAAACAACATTTCCTGCAAATGGCAACAATATATATTAATGATTAACAGCTATAAGGTAAAAAAAATATACAACAGTTGCACTGAGTGGCAAATAAGCTAATTAGACTTCTGAAAGTTAAGTTTCTAACTTCTAACAAGAATTTTCTGATAAAGAACAGAGTAACTGTAACTTCCTGAAACTTACTTTCAACTGTCATTTACAGAGAACAAAATCTAGGTCACCTTAACAACTGAACTACCAAATATCAGAAACTTGCATTTACTTTCCCTTAGGTTTAAGTCAAGCAGCAATCAAGCCATTTTTTTCATTTGTCACCTTATGGCAAGAACAGCATATGGATAAAAAGGGCCAAGATTTGCACTTTAGAGAACAAGGTTGCAACTTGCTTGCCATGTACAAAGAACTCTCATAGTATCTGCTATTTTCTGATCCACCAAAAGTTGTGGAATTCCAGCAATGTAATTAATACATAGCATACACATAGCCAATTACACAGGGCTGAGAACGTCAGCAGCAGAAGAAAATGGATACCATCAGTCAGAAAGTTCCATCTTACATCCCACCAGCCTTTTTGCTTCTAAAATCCTTAATCTTCTGTGGGCAAATAAATTTATCTCCATGCCTAATCTTCATGAGGTACAAGTTAACTCGTCTAACGCTATCTGATGAAGAAATAGAGGTGAAAACACAAAATGTGTCATCAGCACATTGATTAAATATCCCATACTTACTATACTTTCTCCTTTCCCTTGATCCTTCCCCACTCTGAGTTACCTGATAATAAAGGGAAATGACCGAATTCCCACTCTGACAGAGTCTGAGAGGGCACAGGGGAATTGTTTCATGTTCTCCAGTGAAAACGTGAAACTAGATGCTACCTCTGCTAGCATCTAGTGTTATCTAAACACAAGTTTACAATACTGAGCTTAATTGGCACTGCAAAGAAAATCAGCATGGGCTCTTAACTTCTGCTTGTTAGACGGAAAAATTATAAGCTAACACCACAAGCATAATTTCTATAAAAATAAAGGCCTAATAAACAACATACCTGTTTAACAGGTGCTATGAACCTTCAAATTACTGCAGCAGCTCACATTCTAGTCTTTAACAATCTTTCCTCCCAAAATGGAGAGGTGTAAGACAGCAAAAATTAAATATTAAAACTGTTAGTTAAAAAGTCTTCTTCTGAAACTGTTTTCTTGACAAATCAGTTATGAAAGCCCAAACAAGATATGTTTCTAAACCAAACATCATCAGTATTATTATTTATTTATTTTGAAGTTATACAAGGATGTCACAGGCACATTGATTTGGCACCACAAAAAATACAAATTAAAAACTTCATTCTTTCATATCACTACTTCAGGTACAGGCCTCACTTGCTACTCTGAATACCGCCTGAGACCCAATCCTACTTTCTTTTTCTTTTATGGATTGAGATGGTGATTTGTAAACAGTGGGCTCTTTATTCTGTTGTACTTTTTTTTTTTGGCATTTTTTCATTTCTACTGTTTTCTCTTGGAAATAATTTCCAAATTAATACTATGATATCACATATAGTTTTAATGTGAATGTGTGTCTGTAGAACCACTACTGAAAAAAGAATTCTCATATCGGTCATCTTCAACAGATATTTTCCTTTTACCTTTAATAAATGACTGCTTTAATTATTATTGCTAACAATGAATGAGACAATAGATAAATGGATAATAACATGAAATATAATAATACTTGTGCTGATTTATTCAAACAGTCCTATTAAGAAGTATATATTAAGCTAGATGGTAATGTTACAGACAAAATATGAACTGTATCGTCGGTGTGGACCTTTGGTTAATTAACAGTTGGAGAGCCCTTTCTCTCATACACACAGACACACAACCATGCAAAAAATGGCACAGAAAGAAAATATGTCCTTATAGATCTTTTACAAAATCTAGCTAGTAAGGGAATTTCTACAAATACCATATATATATTGAAAACAGCAGTAACAAACCACACAGATTTTATTCCTGGATCATCAGAATCTGAGATGCTCAGAATCTTATGAGACCTGGTGTTCCTGAGCCTGAATATCACCAGATTTTTCTTCTTGGGAAACAAGGTCACTTTATAAAATGCTAGGAATTAATTTAGTATACCTTGATTATAAAATGATCTGATTTTGCGAGTACGACTACTACATTGCAACATCACATTAAGAGTAAGAGGCCAGATATCAGATTTAACAAGGTTAAAATGAAAAAATCACACCATCATCACAATCAGTCAGTACAAAATGGCTTTGAATTCCCCATTCCATCTTTGACTCTACCTTAACAGCAAACCAGAGGGTACAATCCAATTCTGAAACGTGGAAAAAATCATATTGCTAAGATTTATTATGAGTACAATTAAATGTTTTGCCAGCTTACCTGATTGAAAGAGAATGACAAATCACTGCAAAGCCCAGCATCCAGAAATAATATGATAATATATGTCTGCTCCTGAAATAGTCCAGATTTCCATCCACAAAGCTATACTAATTAATTATAATTTCTGTATTCTCGGTGGAAAAGAAAACACAGAGACCTTTCCAGAATCCTCTCTGATTCTGCCTCCGCTTCCTGTTCTCAGTCTCACTCTATGGTACCCAACATATATCAGAAAACAGCTTATTAGGAGAAGGAGGGGGGTGAAGGGTGGGGGAATGGAGGGGGAGAAGTGAAAAAAAATGCAGCACCTAACGTGGCAGCTCCACCTACTGGTAAAGATAATGAATACGTACAAAGGATCGGTTTACGAGGCATCTTTATCCTGGTTTATTCTGACCTACACTTCAAATAGCTCCTGTGTAGTAAATTCCTCCAGGCACGAAGCAGAACAGACCAAAAAACCCGCACTGGTTATTGAATAACCCTTTTAAAGAATTTTTCTTAGAGTAATGAAATTTAAAAACTGTTGTCTGTATACAATCAGCAGAGCATTTAGCTTTAAATGTGCTGTTTCCTTTAAAAATTCATGGGAAAAGAGAATGTGTCAGTAAGAGAGCATAGACACTGACTGCACCCCTAACTGGTGTATGTGGAACTTGCTGATTGTCTTGATACTGTCTTATTCATTAAATACTACCATGCATTTTTGGCATCATGTTGATTTCTTTTTTGTGTGTGTAAAATGTACTATGCTTATGTAAAAAGCATACTCAAAGTCTTTCCCTTAGACAGGATTCCTGGGCATGTGCAGATTTCCATCTGCTTACCTAGGATTCCTCTGGCCATCCTGGGAAGAAATATTAGAGCAGTGGCTCCAACGTCGCCTGGTCCATGGGCAACAGGATTGAGTGAATAATGTGCTTCAGGCAACGTATTATTTTGTCCTGCATGTCACTTTGAGGAGTATTGTGTCTGCAGAAAGCAAGATGTAGAAACGCTGAGCAATGTCAGCAAGTGTGTGCAATATATTGACACATAGCCTTGGGTTAGAGACCACTACACTTCCCAACTCATTTAAAATCAAGCTACCAGCTTTGTTCAGTCACGTGGGATTTAATGAAAAAATGTTCTTCCACAAAACAAGAAAAAAAGAGTATCAGAGACAATGAATATTTTGCTACCTGGTAGCTCCTGTATATTCTTTAAGTACCTTTTCAGTAGTGGCTAGGGATAGTCCCATTCCCTGTCCCACTGGTCACATACTTTGCTTTGGAAGTGAGGACTCCAGGGCAGCCAGCACGTACCCAGCCTGATGGCCGCGACCGAATCATAACTACACAAAGCAGCAGTAGTGGTGACAACTGTCTACAATTGATGTCCTTTATCTGTAATATCATAAAGATATCCCTATTTAAATCAGCACACTTAAACCACAATCCTTAAGCCTTTGTGCCAATTTGTGAGTAGCCCTTTTGATTTCAGTTAAGCTTGCTGTGTGCTTGACAGATACAAATACCAAATTCCTGAATTTGGCTAATAACAGCAAACAGAACATGTATGTATTCTGTATGTACAGAATAATCTCTGTATAGTAAGTGAAAGAGATGCTCCCCCAGCTTGCAAATGCAGCTGTATTACTTTCCTTGTTTGTTTTTGTAGAACTGGGGCACACGGAGACACTCCTGATCACACTGTTCAAGCAAATACCCCCTTTCATTTCAAGGAGACTTTGAGGGTGTGAATATATACCACAGTTTTATAAGAAAAAAAAAGATTTTTTTCCTCCCTTTGATTTTAATATTTACTTTTCAAACTTTCAGAAGTTAAGAAGGAATATATTTTTAATAAAAATGCCCATTGTCTCTAAAGCATTGGGTTTGCTTTCATAGGATTATGTTAATTTTGCAAACCCATGAATGAACAGAAGCTGGTATCTTGATTTTAAACTTCTTAGGAACATTGTTTTTCAACCATATTGTGTTTTGAAAATCAAACCAGTCCTTGCATAGGACTTTAATTTGCTTACATGCTGCATTTATTTTATTTATTATTTTTAATCCTAAAATTTTTTCTTAGTGGTCTTTGGAAGTTTTCTTTAGAAAGTCTTTATGTCATAGTCCAAATGCAATCATCATCTAGTAACATCCTAGTTAAGGGTGGGTTATACATGTTGAATGTGTTTCTCCTGGAAAAATAAAGACATTCTAAGCTACATAACAACTATTTCAGCCTCATTAAAAATTAGAAAACATGGTCCTTAATATCAGCAGTGTAATTCCAACAGAAAAGGGCATATAAGAAGCAGTTTTGAACCTGGGCTAGTTCAGATGTTTGATTCTCTAGTAAGTTTTATAACAGCATATTCTTAGAATAACTAATTTTTGTGTGCTGATGTTCCAAAAGATGGTTAGATTAATATCATATTACCAGACAACCCCAGCCTGCTCTTTTGTGGTAGTGCCCTTATATTGATTGCAATCTTCTGTGATACCCCGGCTGGCACAATGACTATACATAATGTATTCATTTACACCAAGACAGCCTTCTCATAGGTGTCGGTCTGATATTACAGAAATGTTGTATCACTGAAATAAACAGTTCAATTATCAACCCTCACACTAAAAAAGAAAATCCAGAAAAGAAAAGTGTTGTTTGTAGAAATGATCGTGCCACACAAAGTCATGGTAAATATCCATTTATGAATATGGCTCACATATGGCTCATATTCTTCTTTAATCAATGTACAGGACTGCCTACATAGTGATTCAAATTCGTCAAAACCAGTCAGAGTCTTTGATTTACTGAAACAGAGTTTGAATCATGTTCTTAAGATTTTCTTAGCACTTTTTAAATCTACCAATCAGTGGAGCAACAGGGCAGAAACAAATAACTATGCAATATGCATAAATATACATTTATGCTATAAATACATCAAACCATCTATATGGAACAACACCCCACCCCCAAACTTTTAAACATGAAAATTTCATTTAAAATATGTTATTTCACCAAAAAGCTCTATAAAACATATACATGTGATACATACTATGTATATCAAATGTATACATACTATTTATACAAAATCTCTCTCCTTCCTTGCCTCTGCATCACTAGATCCCACTGAAGAGTCAACTGCCAGATCTGAAAATTAGAAGTGGTCGTTTAAAAGATAACAACAAATAGACTGCTTTGACAAATGTAATTTATAACGATGCCAGCCTGGCACTTGTTTCCATTTAAATTATTAGTACAACTTTTAATGAATCATCACCGAAAGTTCATTTCAGAAATTACATTTAAAAATATAACTTGAAAAGCCCTGACATTTCTAAATAATCTGTTTGTCTGGGAATCCTGCCCCAGGTGCAGTTATGCTCTCAGTAATGAGGGAATAAATGCAAAGCTATTCAGTCACTTTTAACTAAACAGCTGAAACAGAAATGTTGAAGTATCTTAGTTGCAAAGAGAAAAACAATTTTGAAGTGTCAAACATGAATGAACACAGCCCCTGTATGAGGTCTCACATAAGGGCAAGCCCTGTACGTAGCTCACATGTAGCTTCCCAGCAATGCAATCATCAGCTTGTTTTAACAGAGAATCACAGAATATCTCAAGTTGGAAGGGACCCATAAGGATCATCGAGTCCAATTCCCTGGTCCTCGTAGGGCCACCTAAAGCTAAACCATATGACTAAAAGCATCAAATATTTTGTTTCATTAATACCATTATTTTTGGACAATAATTCTCTTTAGTAATTCTCGGGCACTTTTGTGAATGCTATACGTTAAACTACTCATAATTTGTCAAATTAACACGTACTTAAAGGCACCAACATGTTTTCATATCTATTCCTTCAACCACTTACCTGTATTAGCCTTTGAAAGTGACCTAAATTGCAGTATTTAGCTAAGTGTGACGGATTTGACTTTAATTCAAATTCAAGACTGGCTGATATAAGTGTATAAACATATTTTTCCACCTTTGCTTTCTTTCTTTTTTTCTCCTTTTTTTTCTCTAGAGCGCAGAATCAAAAAAACCCCTGTTTTTAATAAATTTTGTACCAGAGTTACTAATGCATATTTACAAGCCATGGACCTCACATAGAGGCTTTTCAGCGAATAATCTGCACTTTTACTTGAGAATCTTTTTTTATTTGACTGCCACTTAGGGTAAGCAGAATTTCGGGAAGGCAATACACTCAACTGCGGTGGAAGAATCTGGTCTAACATTCAAGAAAGATCAGTGGTAGGCTTACAAAGGAGTTTCGACAGTTTCTTTTTATTCAAAAAATTGTAGGTTGAACATGTGGAATTTCAAAACTGGTAAAGAAAACACAAAAAGTGGCAAGCAGTCAAATGCTGTAGAACAGAACTGCAGAACTTCCTGGGAGGAGCCTGAGAATACGCCTTAACTCCACATCCTTGCTGTACCATCAATAATAACATCATACTCTGTTTTTATAGGATCACTTAAAAGTATAAGGACTTCATAGTAACTTAAGCCTTTGACTGCCAAAATATTTAAACAGGCAATAGAGCATACTACAGACCACCAGATCAAGGGGAGCCTATTGACAAAGCCTTCTTATTCCAGCTGCAGGAGACATCATGCTCTCAGGCTCTCATCCTGCTGGGGGACTTCAACAACCCCAACAGCTGCTGGAAAAGTAGCACAGCGAGCTGTAGGCAGCCTGTAATGCATGGAGGATAACTTCTTAAGCCAGGTGATAGACAGCCCTACCAGAGGGGATGCAATACTGGACCTGTTGGTCACCAACACAAGCGAGCTAATTGGTGACATCAAGATGGAGGCAGCCTGGGCTGCAGTGATCACGCACTGGCCATACCCAAATGGCCTCAGTCAATACAGTCCCAGTAATTCCATCGTTTCAGTAAAAATGAATTAAAAATAACTCTCAAAGCATAAAGCACCCTGAGCACCTTCCATATCACCCTAAGTGCTTCCAAAATATTCACCTCTAGTTGCAACTTTCCTGTCATTCAGATGAACTACAATCACAATTATAAAATTATTGAGCTGAACAAAATGTACACAGCAATCACAGCTTAGAGATGTCTTAAAATGTTAACATTATATATACATTATGTATATATAATGTATATAAAGAGTACGGATCTTGGTTTTTACATCTTGAACAAATAAGATCATTATGTGAGACTGATATCTGTTTAGTCCAGTAGTCTAATTGTGGCCAGTACCACAAGCTTCTAAGTTCAAGATAATTCACAGCAGACAATAGTAAAATAACTGGTCAATAAAAAGATTTTTTTCTTATGCCAGTGATTCTCAAGCTAGAGGCGGGTCTAGCTGGCACACTACTTGGTTGCAGGAGCTTCACAGCCACCGTCACTTGGCATTGTTAATTACTTAGTGAGAGAGTTGGTGAAAAGTTCCATAGGCTATCTGGAAAGATGTAGCTTTCCCACCATGTATGTGCTAGATGTTTCTATCCTCTACCACGTAGCAGGAACTGCATCTGCCTCCACTACAGTAGTAGTTTAGGAATTGCTGGGTGCTAGGAGCAATACTCCTTCCAATCTTCTTAATCTTGCATGGTAAGACATTTTATTTTATATCTATTTTGGCATAACACAGGAGTGCCATAGAAGGCAACTAATTCATAAGGAAATACTGGTTTTGCATAATATATAATATACCTTAAGAACTTACAGATATACAGGCCAACAGCTTAGGAGGATTCTGAAAAACACTAGGTATTTATGTGAGTGATAAGAGTTAGAACAGGGAGCAGGTGCTGACTCAGATAATAAGGATTCAGTATCGAAGGCTCGCAAGCTTCTTGTGTAACTTCCAGAACATAATGTATGTTTGTATATCAGTTCCCCATCTATGGAATGGGAATAATAATTCCTGACTTTAGAAGGGGCGATAGGATAAATTAATTTTGTTAGCCAACAGTGCTGTAGAGAACAAGACTGAAGTATTTCAATATTCCTTGTCATGTCTGAAGAGGCCAGACAGGCCTAGGAAGCTGTTATTTTAAGCACTAGATATTCACAGGACACAGACTGTGTTCAAAAGAGTCTACTATATATGTATGACAAGCAAATAAACAAAGGTGAAATGCAAGCAAGCAATTTCAGAGTGAACAAATACAATTTCAGATAGACAGATTTTAAGAGATTGACAAATGAATTAAATGATACCTCAGCAACAAGTGCAGGAGTACTCTCGGAGCTAGTAACAAAATCTAATAACATTCTCCCAGGACACCTATAAATAGAGAGATTGCATTCATATGTTTTCATTCCATTTATTGCTACTGAGTCATGTGGTTTAATTGGTCAGATGAAAGGTAATCATCACTTGGAGAGAGGGGAGGTTTTGTTAAGCAAACCTCAAGTTATGATTTATTTATTTGCTAGTCTTTAGAAGCTGGAATGCCTAGAAGAATTGCTCTGTTTAATAACATATGCTTGCCAAGTTGATTTTGCATTAGAAAGTTTCTCTGCATCCCACAGCATGCCTAGCAGTTATCTGCACTGAAAATAGTAGCTTTAGAATTAAACCGTGAAAATATACTACACTGAGAGAGGTGACACAAAATTTCAAACAATTGGCTGTAATAAGTTAAAGAAAAATAACTTTACCTTGATCTGCTTTTGGCCAAGAATGGCAGATACAGAGCATGTAAACTGTTTGGTGCACTGCATCATGAGGTAAGCACAAGTTAATGCCTTAATGGTTCTGACTATAGGCATATTAATGTCTCACAGAGCAAAGATGGAAGTGATATGTACTTTCAAAAACTGTTGTACACATTCCTTTTCAAATCTGTCTTCACCATTGGTCATTAAAAGTGAGTTCAGCGTTAGCCCCAGGCAGGCAAGAAATGACTGGCTTTACATTTTGAAACTATTATGAATGTGATTTTAAATATTCCCTTCTTCAAAAGTAATTATCAAGACCAAATAGTTTTCATTACATAGAAAAATCTTCAGAAATCTTTTAAAATCCAAAGCTATCTTTCTTCTTAGGTGGAGGTAAAAATGTGCCAACCTGCACTAATACATCTCGGATGCAAAGATTTTAGATAAGAAAGAAATGTAACACAAATAAAAGACTGATGATGTTTAGTAGTCACCGGGATAATTTTTGCTTAAGTAACTCTGGAACAGGGGAAAAAAATATGTGTCATATTTAGAATGATCTTAAAGTTCAGTTTCACTTCAATGAGTAATTTTCAAAGGTGACTCTCAGACTTTAAAGGCAAGAATGATAGACTTCATGATTTCATCAGAACTAAATAACAAAGGCTGATAACTTTTGATTGAGATTGATTTATGTCTTTTAATAAGATGACACATCAAAGAACCATGAGCCTGTTCACTTTGCGGGACTGTCTTTTGCCTTAGCAATTTACAGGTTCAGGTCTAGACTTTTAGAGTTTGAGAGATTTATGGATAAAAATGACAAAAAGGAAAAGTAAGGGTTATAAATATGTGAAATAGCTGTTTCTTTGAGGCATGTAAAGGACAGGCGTAGATAAGTGTCTGTTGGCCAGAATAGCTACTGATGTTGCTCCTTAGGCTTAATATCCTATGTGCTGTGGAAACTGGAGTTTGACCTTTTGCTCCATCTCTTCTGGGTAAATGTTTTTGCATGATTTAATAGAATGGTTATTTTTTATGCAGATGACTGTTAGCCATGCTCTGAGAGGCAAAGAGAAATTTCTGGTAGAAACGAACTCTGTCAGTATGGTTGAATAAGCAGAAAGATTCTTCTAGCTATTCTAGTTTTAAGACACAAATAAAAAAAAATATCAGAAAATGAGATTTATTCTATGGATATTTGTTTTAATTCCTATATAATTACTATTTATATGACTAATTAAACCATTAATAAACCATGTTTGTAGGTGTTGTTGGAGAGCTTTAGTAGATTTAGAATTCACCCTGAGAGATTTACTGGAATTCATTGATTCTCACAGCGCTTTTCTGAATTTTTTGTAGAAAAACTCTTTATTTTCTCACATCCTTGTAACCGGGCAAGTTTGTGCCACTGGAAAATGCATTTTTTACAAGAAAATGTAAACTTAGAAAATTCATGGGTATTTCAGAAGTTAATTTTTTATTGTCTTTGACTTATCCTGGCATTTTATTGTTGTATACGTGAGATATCATATCCTATTTTCATTGTACCCTTCACAGAGGATATAGAAAAGCAAAGCTAGCTTTGCCAATGAGCTTTACCATTGATATGTAATTGTGATATACCTACAGACTAAAGAAGTGAGAGAGTGATAGACTGTAGAAGGATGAAGATTACATAATAATAATAAAAAAGAATAAATGTTCCTCTGGATTTTGCAGAGAGAAAATAGTGTTTACAATGGAGCTGAAATGTAAGTTTCTTCCCAGTACTCCTTTAACTAAATGGTTACTCTACAGCTAAGAATTATATATTAGTATCATTATACGTAACAAAGATTCATACAAGCTCCAAATCTCTTGTCATACTTTTATCTCATTGTTTTTATATTCAGATTTTATTAATTCAAATGATCTTTGCTTTTTAAATAGCACAGAAATTCTTGTTTAGCTTATGAAGTAGGTTAAATTAATACTCGAAATTTTAACATTACATATTCATATGAAATTATTGTTTGGTGAAACGTACATTCAATAAGCGACTTAAATTAGGCTTTAGGATATCAGCTTCGCCGATTTGGGCCTATAGTAGGCCTATATTAATTCACGGTGCATTTCCATATTTATACAAAGTTGTCAAAGTATGTTCAAAAGTATTTAATGTTCCATGCACTTCGGACTCCGGGCATTTTGCAGTGCAAGGTCTCCGTGGAATGCCAAGATGCGCTTCAGCACCACGGACAGCGCTCAGCCCCTCCATTTGAGCGGAGCTGTAGAAGTCGATAAAAATTCTCTACACTTTTCAGTGAAATCCTTTTACAAGGTATAAATACTGCTTTTATATAAAATAGTATATTAGAGCAAAATTTCATTAAAACTAGGTCAGAGGAGAGTGTACTTTCTTTCTTGTGACAATAGGATTTTTAAAACACTCAGTCCATGCTCACACAATTGTTATTTTCACCCATTATTAACATTACTTGAACTATTCTAGTACTTTGGAGTTCTGTCATGGTTCAGGATCCCGTTGTAGGGATTGAATAAGCATAGAAATTGATCTTTTTTCCTGAGGAACTGACAGTCCAAAGGTTTGTGATAACTGTGAGGAATGGTTTAAGCTGATACAAATAAGAGTTGCTACTGAAAGGGAGTCTCTCCAGTAACTTGCTGTGTTGACGTTAGTGATTTTTTGTGATGAGTTAGATCATGGATCCTAATTAAAAATTCTATGGTTTTAATCTAGATCCATTTCTAGTTAACTCTTGCACTTTTTCCTCCCCTAAACCCCATGTTTTGGTGCAATGAAATTTTCCTCCACAGCTGAGAATTGTTGAGCCAGCCCGGCATGCAGGCATCTGGTAGCTGTTTGATGCAATAGAACAGGTGTAAGTGACAGAAACTTTTAAGGAAACAGAGAGATAAAAGTAGACACACTCAGCTATACAGCATTCCAGTATAAGGCATTCTTTAGTAACAGTAAATCCAACGTTGCCATCATGGTGATTGCGGCTGGAGGCAGCTGGTGTGGGGCGGTCAACTTGCATATTAGTCTTTTATAACTAACAGTATCCAAAGTACCAAAGAGCAGTTTCCTCAAACCAGGACAAGATGTTATAAAATACAGAAGAGAGACTTGAATGAAAATAAGTAAAACAGATCACCATAAAAACCTCTTTATTGAGCAATAATGCAACAGTTCTGGCTAAATACAAGTGCAGTTTAAATCTCAAACCGATTTTTAAAAATTTGTAAGCATTTAATAGTCCTAACCTACTTACTTTTTTTTAAAAGCTGTATAACGAAGGGCTAATATGCGATTTAAAACTAAGATACGGTTGTTTTGATAGGGTGTTAAGAACCCAGCTGAGCTCATTTCCTTGCCAGTAGGTGGAGCCAGCACGTAATATGCTACCTCCTTGTTTCCTCCCCCTCCTCTCTTCCCCCCCCTCAACTCCCCCCCCCTCGTTTTTTTTTTCCTCCCCACAACCAATTTTCTGATCGATGCTGGGATTCAAAGAGTGAATCTCAGAACAGGAAGCAGGCGAAGAGACTACAGAATACTGCAGAGGTTCCTTTGTTGCTTTGATGGGGAGGTCCTTTCTTCATTTCTTTCCTTTTTCATTTCAGTGAAATTAAGAGTTTACAAGCTTCTTTGCCCAGGAACCTGAACCTGCAGTAGAAGGAGCCTCATCATCTACAAGTGTATGGATATTTCTTATGCCATGATTTGTAATTCTCTTTTAATCAGGTAAGGCAACATATTTAATTAAAATGCTTAGGCAACAAATTCCACTTGTATTGTACCAAGGTTCTTCTCTTGTGGTGCCACACCTAGTTTTCAATTAATATTAATAGAGCAAGAGGGGAGGAAATAATAGCCATCTTTGCTACGGTATGGATTTTTCATAGTATTTAATTAGGTCTTAGCACAATAGTAAAAAATGTCGTTCTTTTGCGTTCTCTGGTCCTATGGGCTTTCAAGATTGTATGTTTATAATTAGAATTACTTTTTGAGTTTATATGTTTCATCCTAATTGTGGCAATTTGTTGCTGTTGTTTTGAGGTGGTCATCCACAAGTGTTTTCTTTTTCTACTGGAGGTTATATAGGTGCTGTATCCAGAATACAAATTGGAGTGTATTTTAAAGCATATGAATACCTCTGAGGTTGCCCAGTTTTAATGCAGAAATGTGCTGTTGCTTCTATACACCATCTTCAGTCAGAGGCTTTCTTTACTTCCTAAATTCATTATCTTTTCTCTGTAAGGTATAGGAGATTTACAGGATTCACCCCTCCCTGATCTCCCAAAACAGCCTCTCCCTGATGGAAGACAGAATGGAGGACTTGTCTGTGACTAAACATGGTTTTGCACTGCTGCAAATATCATATGAAACACATATGTGTTCTGTGAATGGTTTTACATATACAAAAGAATGAATTTTTATTGCAAAACCTTCATTCCATATTGCATGAGAAAGAAAAATATTCTTTTCAGTATTTTTTTAGATGCATGATACACACTGGGAGAGACAGCAGAATGACTCAGGAGGTGGGAAGCTCATGCAGCAACCCCTGACTCTTCTTTCAAATCTTCTGGGTTTTTTCTTACCTTCCTTTAATTACAACAATCATTTATTTAGTCAGGAAAAACACCATAGAAATGTATTGACTTACACAGTCACAGATCAGGGAAAGTTTGGGATGTGAGAAAAAAGAATGTGTGATGATTAATTTAAATGCATATTGCTTTCTATTATAAGGTAGTAAGTCAGAAAGCACTGAATCAAAATTTTCACACACCTGTGTAAAGGTAAACTTTTTTTTTTTAGCAGTGATTGGTGAAGCAACAGAAAATTGCCTGTTGGGATTTGAATGCTAGATGATGTCTTGGCTTTAGATAATTCCTTAGGTATATGTGAAACATTAAGAAGGTTCACACGCATTCTTGCCATCTATGCATGTTGCCTGCTTAGTTGTATTTTTCTGATCAATGTTTACAATATGTATGTATGGGTATGGCTCAGCCATTGTAGTGTCTGAAGATATCTTCGCTAAGTGGTAAAGGATCATCCATTCTTGAACAGATCTGGAGAAAAGATGAATAATCATGTCCAAATGACCCGCAGTTTCCTCCAGTGAAAAATGCATTAAATAAATGATGCTCTCCTAGGTCTATAGGCCCCAACTCAACAACAAACAGGCACGCCAATAGGATGACTCTCGTTCTTAATATAAAGCAAGTGGATAAGTACCTGGCTCTGTTCTCTTGATTTTTAAACTGCACAAATGTTCAGGGAGAGAATAACTTTTTTTTTTTCATCACAGAGATTTTGCAGAGCTGATAAAATGCAGTTAGTAGGCCAAACTAGCATATAGCTTCAAAGACAAGCTATAGATTTACTCTTACCTTTAAAAAATAAAAAGAAAACCCACTGAATTGTTACAAGCCTTGAAGGAAAATATTGAAGCTGAGTTCTTACAGATTTTGAGTACATTAATTGTGAACATTAGTCTTTGGGAAATACAAACGCATAAATGGCCATATCATATCAAAGCATGATACAGTTACTTTTCAGTAGCAATGGCAGAAGTCGGATGTTTCTGGAGGAGTTCAAGAGAAAGCTGACCCTAAGAGAAAGCTGTTCCTCCCTCCCTTTTGTGAAACTTAATTTTAGGGGATATTTAAGCCTTCTTGTTATTTTTGCTCATCTGAATTACTCTAATTGAAGTGTACTCTGTACACATGTAAGCATCAGGTCTCTGCAGCAGAAACCTGCAGACCCACTCTGCAGCCAGAGCAATAGCCCAGCAGCAGTTATGCTGCCAGTGCTACTTGCTCGATTTCTTCCACCTTGATGAACAGATTTGCTGGGTTGCTACCTGCAGCCCCGCTCTACCCCCGAGTAGCCCCTAAACTGTCCCTGCAAGCGGACAAAGAGGATGCTGCAATCTAATACAGCCTATCTGCTTGAATCGCACTAGGTACCAATGAATGCAACTGTAATCCCTCTTTATGCATACAACTCTCGGCTGGAGCACGAAAATCGCAAACAAGCTTTTTACTCTGTTGCTTCCATGATTTTAAGGGCACGTACACTCTCTCACCAACTTCTCCAGAGGACAATGTGGATCCTTCGCAGTAGTAGACCCTGGTCCTGTACTCCCGTGGGGGGGGCAGCCTCTCGTCCATCAAAGCCCCCCTGTTCCTCTGTTTGCCTTCAGCCCCTGATTGCTGAGCAGGCGTCAGGGAGCCTGGAGGCCTCCTTTCTAGAGGCTTCCTGAAGCCACTCGAAAGAATCCATTTCTTGTCCCTCCTCTCCTCTCACCGACACCTACCAGTCTGAGAAATGCTTGGTTAAATGACATTTCTGCCAATGGTGACCTGCACCTCCTGTTCGTCTCTTATCATCTTTGAAAGACAAATAATGTACCTGATTTCAAAGAGGTGTTAATGAGGGGAGGTAAATGATCTTGTGAATCACTGAATAACATAAGGATAAGAATTATAAAAAAAGCCAAGGAGGAAATTAATAATTTTGTAATCACTGCATGTTTGGGAAGATATGCAGTAAGGAAAGTTTGGGACCAAAATACTGAAAGAGGACGATTTAAAGAAACATTGAGTAACTATATTCGTGTTATTCAGTTCAAATTTCTGTTTTTTCCCAGCTTGCAACTTTGCCTCTCTTATTTCTGCTCCTAAACCTACTATTGTTCCTTTTTCTACCCTTACCACCAATTCAAGTCAGATTGCTTCCTCTTTCTGCCTTTTACTGTTTTGGGACCAGCAGAATGGCTTTTTTTCTACTCCTAGTTTCAGCATTCGATGCCTCAGCAGCTATCGTTATCAATGGCACTGAAGGGGCTGCTAATGGTAGACAGAAACACAGTCCACACGTGGCAGCTCTGTAAGTATTTATTGCAAGCTGCTGAGAAGCTTTTTCTGAGCATATTTCAAAATTATTTTAGAGAAGTGCTGACTGGCCACTTTTCAATAAATTTAAACAGGAGCAACAAAGTGCAAACTCTTATATTGCCTGAGCAACCTACTTGACCAAATTCAGAGTAAAGAAATCGCAGCAAAAGTTTTTTTTTTTTTTTTTTAAAAAAAAAAAGCTGGAAATCTATTTTAATGCTGCAATATTACCAACATACTCACTAAATAATCATAAAAATAGTTTTTAATCTTCCTATTAAAAAAAACAACAACATAGATTCATTGTTCTCTCCTTTTGGTTTTTTAACTTGTAGATTAGTGAAATAACACTTTCAAATTTTTCCCAATAAGCAGACTACAAATGTACTTTTTCTATTAAATGGTGAAGATTTGGTTTTTATAAGTATTCAAGCTGAAAGAAATAAGTAGTATCATGAGGACACATGGATCGGCATTGCTAAGTTCTTTTTCTTTTTAACTTCATTGAAAGAAGTATCTCGCCATTTATAGTGTTATTAAAGAAAGAAATCGGGATGAGGCCAACAGTGTAAACAAATTCAGTTTCAACAATTAAGGTCTGGCAAAGCTGAAGGCATTGGAAAGAGATTCTCATGATGGAAACTATTAAGCAAACAAAACTCTGTCAGCTCTGTTCATACGATATAGAAAAAAGTTTAAAATATTAAAGGATTGGCAATAACTTGTCTTTTAGGTCTTTATCTGAAGTTCTGCGATTGTTTCTATATCAAGTTTTCTTAGGTTTTGTGTAATTAAGCAGTTGCTTCTTGATGCTTAGCGCAGCTTCTCTTAAATGTAGCCAGAATCTGATTTGGGCCTGATGAATTCTTTTAACCTGCTAATGCTAGCCAGTTCTCACTCATCTTCTTTTCAGAGATCCTCACAGGTACCTCCTATAATGTGGTGAAAATGTAGACTTCCCCCTTCAAGAAAGAGGATCATGTTCAATAAGATAATGATTGCTCCATGCAGTATTTAGACAAACTGATAACATGTAACATTAGCAGACGTGCATTTTAGGCTGATGAATGTCCAGGTTTTGAACCTACAGCAAGTGGTCTTCCAGTGGTCTAACACGGATGTGTCATATGACAGGAGATGCCTGACTTTTATGCCATATGGTGCTGCTTGGGTGGTGTTAAATAGACTTGTAACGTACAGCTTTTGAGTCCATTTAGAAGATGTCAAATGACCCACTCCAGCCAAAAAAAAAAGGGTACCATTCAACCCTGCAGTAAAAAAGCATGACTGCAGTAGGCTTAGCCAGCTCTCAGCTTAGTTCTTTGGTTTCAAAGGCAGTGTATGTGCTTTATGGAACTGTACAAACCCACCTGATTATTTTGGTTACTCATTTGGCCTGCTAGCCTATCACTCCATAGCTTTCTGGTCACTGGGACTGAGCTAACTAAATTAAAGCTACAATATTTCCACATCTACTGCTGTCATTGCTCTGACAGCAGTGCGAATTTTGCTTCAGTTAAATTATTACCCGCAGGCTTTCAGAGTGGGGCAGAAAGAGTCTTCCTGTTTGAATGGGTGTTATTTATATGTTATTTTTTTCTATACCATACTTGCCATGTCTCACCCTCCTCAGTGTAACTGCAAAATCCTCAGCAGATTTTGACCCCAGTGTAGTTTTGTTTGATGATGAATGTAAATGACTCACTCTGAAATTAGGAGTCTGACTCAAGTTCTCTGAAGCAATACACCGTGTTCTAGGCTCACCCATTTGTCTTGGTAGGATCACAGATGTATTAGGAGCCAGATTCCACATACGTATACAAAATGGAGTCAGATGCACACAGAAAACTTTGACAGTCTGATCTCAAGAAGAATAGTGGCCAGTTTAATGCATCATAAACTGCATACAGATAGAGCAAGGTCAGAAAAAGTGTCCTTTCCTTGTACACTGTGGTCTGAATTTTCTGTTTAAAAATGAGTTCCATAAACAGGTGCCAACAAAAAGAATGTTGTAGTAGCACCCGAGTATCTAAACAGATTGTGTGCTTGTAGGGCAAATTTCTATACAACCATGACTACTATGAAACAAGAAGTCTGCCCAGGATATTTGAAATTCGACAGCTTATCTCTAAATATACTCATTGTATTTTGTTTATTAGTAAATATTTGTACCAAATGCAAACCAGTGGAAAATCCTACCTCTTGGGCCACAAGGCAAGCTTTGTTAGATCAGTTTTTTCTGCTGGAAGTCTCTGGAGAGGTTATTCTACCTGGGACTGTGGCGTACAAGGTCACATCACAAGAGCATAACAGGTGTATCTGTAGAGTGTGTGAGCTTCATATGTTTTCTTTTTACTGAGAGTCAATAATGAAACCATGGAAACTAAAAGATAAGTACTGATACCAGGCAGAATGAAAAAATTTTCCGTCTGTAGTTGTGTTAACCTGAAAGCAGACACGGGGCAAACACTGCATGATTATTTCCAGATTGAGACTTCATTGATGGCTGCACAAACATCCTGATGGCAAATGCATTTGCACAGGGTAGATTTTGCAGCGCAGGGGCAGATTTCCATTTTGTAGAATGGGAAGTACCACAAAAGTGCTGAGAGTAGACAGTCTCCTAGGTACCACGATAATTCTCCTACTGAAGCAATGAGAATATACTTTGAAAACACTGGGATGCAGGATGAGCTAATGTTTTATTTTAATTTGGCTTCTGGAAAATACTAATAGACAAAATGGAAAGCACCCAATTTTACTGTCAGTACCAATGGTAAGATGCAAATCTTAAAGTAAATAAGGAAATCAACTTGATTAGGAAGCAATAGACTATAAGTGTTACTGGGCCACATTTATGAGAGTCAATTTTCAATAGAATAACATTTTACATCTTGCAAACAGTTGCTTTTGTAGTTTTGTTGGCTAAACATATGCAACAGTCACAGAACATTTTCAAGAGTTACTGTTTCAAATTATTTTTTAAACAATATTTTCAGTTGGAGTTAACATTTAAAGTGCTTCACAGCCTTTTACAAGATTTTTGACTGTAAAAAGATACTTGTGCTTTTTCCAGCTGTAGTTTTTATGAATTACATGATCTTTGATCTGAAGCAAAGCTTTGGCCCTTTAAGCCAAGCTGAAGGCAGGTTAGTCTTTGCACAGAGAAAAATCTGTTACTCTATTCCACCAGTATCCTTCAGAAAAAAAATAATTATTAAATTTGAATGTAAGCCTCGGGGTATGAAGATGATGACCTTTTAATATTATATAGGACACTTGGGTGCTATTACTCATGCTGATATCTTGCTCTCTGGAGCGGCAGAGGCTGGGAACCCAGAAGCATTCTCCAGTGCTGGGAAAGGGATTATATTGCTTTTCTCAGTATTGACCTCACTCCCAAATTAGTTTAAGGATTCACACATTCTCAAAATAATCTGTCCTTAGTGAGAAAAATGATGGATATGATGCAGAAATTGGGTGAGCTGGTATAAATATTATGAAGATGGGCGAACAGCTCTGAAACTGTGATAAGGAAAAGAAATAGTCCTTGGCAATCTAGAGAAGAGAGATTGATGGGGGAAAAGCAATCAAATATGGTGGGGTGGGGGAAGAGAAATTTTAGGAGGGTACATAAATTC
Organism: Charadrius vociferus; assembly: GCF_000708025.1. Classification (NCBI taxonomy): domain Eukaryota; kingdom Metazoa; phylum Chordata; class Aves; order Charadriiformes; family Charadriidae; genus Charadrius; species Charadrius vociferus. The sequence continues at coordinate 5,287,703 of NW_009646928.1, read as the reverse complement.
AGTTCATACGAGAAAAAAGCAGAATCCATTTTAAAGCAAATATTGAAATGTGTATCCGTGTTCCCGTACGGAGGTGAGCAGTGTGGTGTGCATGGCCCCAGCGGGAAGATCTCCTCGCAGTGGTACAGCTCCAGGTTGCAGGTGACACTGTGCACAAGGAATGCTTGCGAGAACTCTTCAGGGAGCTCTTGTATTCCCTCTAATCAGAACCCGTTTTGCTGGCTCAAACATAGTGGGAAAGGAAAACTCTCCTGAGGAGGTTTTCAACATCTGCTCCCTTGCTTTATTCACATGTACCAACAAACGCAAATGGCATATACTCAAAGGTGATTCCAAACTGGAGTAAGTTGTCAAACTCCACTGAAAAGATCTCAGTTCCAAATCACCCAGCTATAATGTGCTGCAGTTATATTTTAGCCTAGACTTTTGCAGATTATCCTGAATAATCCTTCTTTTCCCCATAGCTATAAAATTATAGTACAATGAACAAGCTTCCTCTTCCCCCCCCCCTTTTTTTTTTTTTTAAAGTTACCTTGAAATTAAATCTGCTTTTTTAAAATCTGCTTTTTCAAAGACTGTGACTGAACTTTACAGCTGTTGGTTCTTTGTGGTTTGTTTCATGTGTTTTTCTCCTCTTACGAAAAAATTCAGGAGCCAAAATAGATTAGTTTTGGGCAGATATATGGTGTAACTGTTCAGCTTTCCATTTCTGGCACATTCCCATACTTAAAAGGAGAAGTGGCATAGAAGTTTTCTTAACTTCACTACCCAGGAAACTGATGTCTAAGTATGAAATAAGGTACGCATTTTATTACAACAAGACTTTGCCATCAGGTAAACTTACTAAGGGTTTCTCATGAATTTGGCATTCTAAAAAGGTATGTTCCGGCTGAGGCTTATGTTAAATCAGGGGACTGTTACAAGCCATACGTTGCAGAATGTCAGAATAAACACTCATAATGATCTCTGATCCTACATTTATGAATCTGTGTTGCTCCCTCAGGCCTTTCAAGTTTCTTGATGGAATAGTGATATTACCTTTCTGCTCTTACTTAACTGCATATGTCTGCCATATGCACTTTGTCCCTCAGGATAACTTGATCCATAAAGATGTTGTTATAGTGTTCAGAATATTCTCAATTAATGTCTTGATATGACAGCTAGGTTATCAGGGCACTATAAAAGGCAAGCAGAAACTGGGCCTGGCAAGCTGTTTCAGGGTTGGTTTGTTGGGGTTTTTTTTAATGGTATTTCTATTTAATTGTGGGCCAATTAACTACTCAGTTTCCTTTCAGATAAAAAAAAAATCTTCTAAATTTAATACAGAGTTGTTTAATGCTTCCTAATGTTGTATATCTGACTGAGCTTTTCATTACCCAGAGAAACAAACATGCTGGTCAGGTCACCAGGGAGTAGTGGTGATGTTTGTTGTCTTGCTTTGCATAGGGGCAGGGAGGGATGAAGCTGTAGCTTAAGTTTTCTAATGATTCCTGTATGATGGTCTGGGAAATCCTACATAACCACTCGGCTGTGTTCTGCACAAGTCACCAACTGTAGTATTCATCATGGGATCTAATTTCATGCTGATTGGTTTAATTTTTCCTTTTTGGTTGCCAAATTTTGAATATACATCCAGCCTTGTGTGCCTCACACTGGTGACATCTTCATTTAAAAGACATACTCAACTGTAGAGATGCCTGTAGTGTGAAGTTCTGGACAGTTGGCAGAACTGTAATAAATCATAACTATTAAAATTACAGTAATAAGTATATATGCTAAGTACTACAAAAGGACTATTCAGTTCTCACCTTGCCTTTATTAATGTGTATTGGTATGCAAACCACATGTATTTTCAGATGTCATTCTGTTTCCAAAACCGCACATGGTTCTGTTTCTCAAAATGTAAAGTGGGAATAATGTTTATAGGTGCAAAATAAGTGGCTGATATTTAGTAAAGAGGTGTGCAAGTACCAGGTTCTACTAAATAGTTCACATCTAAAAAATCACATTAAAAGTATCTTAGTAAGTGGCAGAGTCAAACAGCCAGTTATGGGATACTGAATAAATGTTGTCTTTACATTCTGGAAATCAGACATACTATTTGTAGCCACCTGTGAAAAGAGCTATATGCGTGAATTGCCTGCCATCATATTGGAGTACTAAGTAGGATTCATCTCCTCTCTCTCCCTTTATAGTCAGTGGAGAGAAACAGGCACTTCTAGGGCACAACTTGCCTCATCTTAAGGTAGATATCTAAAATAGGTCAGAAGAATTGCCTTTTAAAGGACCCATTTTTCTCCAGTGAATATGAAAGGAGTCCAGATTGGCTCAGATGCGGGTTCCTACAGATACAGACATCTGACGGTGGGAAGGTGAATCCTACCCGTGACACAGGCAGAGGTAACATCCAGTTCCCAAGACAGCATACAGACCTTACACAAAGGACAGTACTTTTTGCTCATGTACTTATTGTCCTTTTTCCCCTTGCCACTAGTCACTTCTCCTAATCCACATGCAGCACCAAGGAATCAGGGAAGTCTCCTCCAAAACAAATCTCTCTGCTTTTAAAAGCTTGTCTGTATCGTATACTACAGAAGACAGTGAATGTTGCATTATATTATGTACTGACAAATGAACCAAAAGTAAGGTAGATCTCAGTTCTAGCATATGCTGTCATTTGAGTCCTTCTTCCTACAGTAATAGGTGTTTTTTATTGGAGTGTTTGTACACAATTTCAGGGAGACCCTATTGATACCCATATGAACGATTAGGAGTTACTGCATGTATGTTTACACATACTTCACAGATCTCTGAACTTGTCATCTTTATAGTTCTCTATAAACTCACTTATTGTCCATCCTTCAATTAATTTGAGTCATCTCAGTTTTTTATTCTCTCTTTTGTTTATTCAGTCCAAGCCGTTTTGCTTTGTCTTACCTCGGCTTGCCCCATTATACTGGCTCCTCCTTACCTCCCTTCCTTTTTCCTTCACTTTTTCCCAGCATGGTCTCTTGTGAGGTTAAACTGATCAACCTAGATGATTTTCTTGGTCATAATAACCTACAAGTCTTTGAGCTTTTCTTGTCTCTCCAACCAGCCTCCAGCACTACTACAGCTAATTTTGAGACAATCTCTTTATCCAGGCAGACAGTTCTTCCACGTATCATTTCCCTGGAGGTTTTTTCTGCTGCCAGTCTTCAATCCCAGATATGTCTCCCTTTCTTAATACCTCCCCCCTTTTGCTTCTGTATTTCCTTCTGCATTTTTTTAGTAACCAAGGTATACGAACATTAAGAACACAAAGATGAAAGCATCCCCACTCTTAGGTCAGCATGGTCCACAGAGACAGAGACTTCAGTTGCAGGAAAATCCCCTCAGCTGGACGCTGAAACATTAACAGAAAAAGTCATATCTCTGGAATTCACACCTTTAAACCTTTGGGGTGTTCTTGAAAATATATGCAAACTAGTTTTTCAAAATTTTTCAAGTCGGGCAAGTATTATAGATATTATTCCAACAGAAAAGTCCAAAATTCAGAATGCTGTTCTGCAAGACTTTATATTCATGCTTTGAAAATTGGCAGCTATAAAATTTTAATGAGAAATATATATATATATGTAGCTTTTTCTTGGAAATAGTTGCATTGAGTTGAAGCTTTCCTCTAAAAATCAGTTTGAGGCAAAAATGGAAAATTTTAGCCCCAATGCTTGAAGTCTGGCATAATCAGGCAAGGGGGATTGGGGGGGGGGGGGGGAACAGGACAGGGTCAGGCATCTCAGTAATAAACAGTACCGCCAGCCCCATCTGTAATTATCATGAAACATGACAACCCGTAACTAGTAGCTGGCTTGGACCCATCTGCACTCTATCCCTAAGGATACAGTAACAACTGCTAACCCATAAACCATCATAAGACTAAAAGAATATTTAAAAGTAAATACAGGACCTCATCTATGACTTAATTTCCAGAATCACTGAAACCACTTTGCTTCTGGCTTATTTGAAGTGGCACTTCCCTGAAATAGAGCCAGTTCTTCCATTCCAGTGGCAAAGGGAACCTGGTGGAGACAAGGCATGGGGAAGGAGTTGTGTTTTCAGTTGTGCTTTTTGCTGTTTCTGTCTGCTTCGGAGACCTTGGTATGTTTCCAGCCACATAGTAGGACATGCAGGTAGGGGCATGAGTAGCGCTGATGAGGAAACACTGCCTGTAGCATCCTGCCCTTGGAGGCTAATGGATATCCAGGGAGTTAATGCTTCTTTCAAGCTGCATTAACTCCTGCAGGATCCCCTCGGCAGCTGGTGCGGTGCAGCTGCAAGGAGCCTGTCGGCGGCAGCACAGTTCCCAGGGGAAAATTCTCATATGTTATCCACGGAGATGTTTGTTTCCCTCATGTGGGAGGGTCCTCACGTTTTCCACGTCTATTGTGTTTTGGTTTTAAAAATAAGTTCCCCAAGAGGCACTTGTGTTTGTCACTAATAAACTATCTTTGCAATTGCAGGCCTATTTAGGGAATAGTCCATTTAGATTCAGATTTTATTTATTTTGCAAAGTTACGAATTAGATGTGTACCTCCTGATGCGCTCTCACATATACCAAACCTCATCTCAGGGTTGTGGCAGGTGGTGGCAGAGGTTATTTTTTTCTTAAACATAACAACAGCTTGAAATAAGGACAACATCTTTGAAAAGCGGAGATGATGTAAAAACTGTCCCAGCACCCCACTCCCCACGTCCGTTTCTATGGTATTACAGTCACAATTTCCTATTTTAAAAAAAAAAAAAAAAAAAAAACCAAACAAAACCAAAACACATCAAAACCAAACCAAACACCCCCTCATGAAGAAGGGGAATTGGCTGACTGCAGACAGCGAGCAGCATGGCTGACTATCTGTACCCAATGCAGACGGTAAACAAACTTAACAGAGGGAGGGATGATGATTCCCGCGGCTCCTTCCCGCCGTGGTGGTACCGCCTGGAATTTGGCACCATCCCTGCCCAGCTCGTGGGACAGCAGGCACCTCGCTGTGCCCGGGCTGGGGCTGGCCCGGGCTCTCAGCTGCTCCCCGCTGTTGCCCCTGAGAGGCGCATTCACCTCATCCCGGCGGAGCGAGGCCCTCCCCCCTTCTACCTCTCTGTAACCCCACCCTACGCTAAATGCATGCTCTTTCCCGCCTCTCCCGTTTGACGAGGTCCCGCTGAAGCAGGCAGGGGAACCTTTCCTGCTGGAAAAAAAATAATCTGCCTGGAGCCGGTTAGCACGGGGAGTCTCCG